>NC_134876.1:38116824-38136824 GCF_041734735.1 Babylonia areolata
CTCAGGAAGCGATGTCTATGT
Organism: Babylonia areolata; assembly: GCF_041734735.1. Classification (NCBI taxonomy): domain Eukaryota; kingdom Metazoa; phylum Mollusca; class Gastropoda; order Neogastropoda; family Buccinidae; genus Babylonia; species Babylonia areolata. The sequence goes on from NC_134876.1 coordinate 38,116,846, forward strand.
CACAGGCTTTGAGGTTTGTCTTCAAGGTGTCCTTAAAGCGCTTGCAGGGTCTTCCAAGTTCGCGGTGGCCTTCCTTCAGCTGGCCATACATTAGCATCTTCGGGATCCTGCTGTCTGTCATGCGGAGAACGTGTCCTGTCCAGCGTAGCTGGAACTGGATCAGCAGGCTTTTGATGCTGGGCAGGCCGCTCCTCTCTAGAACCTGGAGGTTGGAGACCCTGTCTTGCCACTTTATGCCGAGGATCTTTCATAGGCACCTCTGGTGAAACTGCTCAAGTTGTTGAATGTGACGGCGATACGTCGTCCATGTTTCACAACAGTACAACAAGTTGGTCAGCACAACAGCTCTGTAGGTTTTGATAGGGTGCTGATTCAAATGCCTTTGTTGTTCCACAGCCTGTTGTTGAGTCTGCCAAAGGCGGAGCTGGCTTTGGCGATGCACAGCGTCACTTCTGCATCAAGGGCTCCGTTGCTGCATAGGGTGCTGCCCAGGTAGCAAAACTTGTCGACTGACTTGATCTCTGTGTCATCGATCTTGATTGCAGGTGGGGGGGAGGCACTGGCGTTCTGTGAGCTAGCTGGTTGATACATGGACTCGGTCTTGCTGAGGCTGATGGTGAGTCCAAAGCGCCTGCAGGAGGATGAGAACCTGTCCACACTTGTAGATGTCGGCCTGGATTTCATCTGCTCCTGGTGCTTTTCCTGACGGTTGTCAGCTTCAGGGCCTTCTGGGTCTCGGCCTTGGTGGGAGGGGCAGCTAGTGAGTCACTGATTGGTAGCTGTGGGAGGGCTGCAATTACCTCGTCAGATACGGACGAGTCCCTGTTGAGGAGGGTGTTGAAGTTCTCTGCCCAGCGGGCAAGGATGTCTTTCTTGTCTGTCAGGAGGGTGGTCTGGTCCAAGGCTCGGACAGGGATTGATCCTGTGACTCTCAGCCCATACACAGCTTGGAGACCATCATGGAAGGTCTACGTGTCGCGAACATCAGCAGCGGACTGAAGCTCTTCGGACTTTCTCTCCCACCAGGTGTTCTTCCTCTCATGCAGCCTCTTCTGTACGAGTTGCTTGGTTTGCAAGTACTGCTTATTCTTCCTCTGGCAGTCTTTATCGGAAATGTGATCCTGATGCCGTATATGCAATGTTTTCAGGAGCTTGGAGATTCCAGAGTCGTTCTCGTCAAACCAGTCTTTGTGGCTCCACTGTACAAAGCCGAGTGTGTCAGCTGCTGCTGTGTACACAGCATCTCTAAAGGTGCTCCATACTTCTACATCAGTCGATGCAGGAATTTGTTGGAGAGCTGCTTGGATTTGCTGCTGCAGCACATCCTTGGTGATGGGGAGGCGGTGGATGTTCAGCTTCCTAGGGGCTTTCTGCCTGGCTGGTTGGAGCTTGCGTGCAAGTCTGATGTTCATCTTACTGCGTACAAGGCGATGGTCTGACCAACAGACTGCTCCTCTCATGCAGCGTGTACTGGAAACATCACCTCTGTCCATCTGCTGGACAATTACATAGTCCAGCATGTGCCTCTGCTTGGAGCGGGGGTGCATCCATGTGTTCTTGTACTTGTCCGCTTGTTGGAAGAGGGTGTTGGTGATGGTCAGTCCATGCTGTGCGCAGAGCGAGAGCAAAAGCAGTCCGTTGGAGTTGCACTTACCAGTGCCGTGCTGTCCTATGACTTTTGGCCACGAGGAGAAGTCCACGCCGACGCGGGCATTGAAATCCCCAAGGATGACCAGCCTGTCCTTTCTGTTTACTGCTGAAATGGTGTGGCTGAGCTCCTCGTGGAAGGCTTCTTTGATGTCATCAGGGTTGGTCATCATCGGAGCATAGCAGCTGATGACTATGGCGAAGCGATCCTCGGACAGCTTCAGACGCAGGGTCATCAGCCTATTGTTAATCCCACGTAGAAGGCTGTCAAGCTGTCGTGCAAGTTTGGTTTGTATGGCAAAGCCCACGCCTGAGGTTCTTGGGGTGCCTTCTGGCTACCCAATGCAGTAGGTGTAGCCCCCTCCAACTTCCTCCAGCTGGGTTTCACCGGCAAACCTGGTTTCGCTCAGGGCTGCTATGTCCACCTGGCAGCGATCAAGCATTCTAGCAATGAGCGCTGTGCGCCTTTCTGGTCTGTCGTCTCTGTCCCAAAGGGTGTGAACATTCCAGGCACCCAGTCAGGGCATGACTCCTGGTTCTTTTCTTCTGTTGTTTTCGACTGCTAGTGTTGTCCAAGTAGGTGTGGTTTCCTACTAGGTACAAGGCGAGGCATGCTTTGTTTAGGGATCCTTTTATCTCCCCTTCCCCGTGTGGGGAGAGCAGTGCTGTCCCTAAAAAGGGCTGTTCTGACACCGTGGGAGGATACCGGCGCCACATCTGCCCCAGTCTACGGCGGACGACCATCACACCACAGCCGCCTGCGTGCAGAGTTGTGACTAGGAACTGCCAGCAGCACCATCTGCCTGTCCCCGTTACCACTAGCTCGTTCCAACATTAGCCTGGTTGCCTGACCAGCACAGGTGACTTTTTTTTAGTGAAGAGTTGTGCAGTCCATTCCCAACTCTCTCGCCTACCAACGCTCAGAGTCCCACAGGTGCAGATAGTGCCGCGTGTAGAACGGCCTCGGCAGGTGCAGGTTTTTTCTTCGGAGTTCCGTCTCCTAGGAGGATTTCCAGCCAAGGATAAGAGCTCCCCCTACCCTTTGGTCATCCTCTTCCGTTTCCTCCTCCGCCTAGTCCGTCGTTGGGAGACTTCACATGCGGCAGGTAGTACTAGGTTACATGGTAACCTGACTAACGGGGGGAATATAGACATGTGGGAACATAGACATGCTTTCGAGCTTAGTTACTATTCAAATACATGGAATAGCTTCCCAACCCCACATGCCCCACAAAGCAAAGCAACCGGTTGAAGTCATGAACTGTCAGTGAAAGAAATAAAGACAAACCAATGGTTACTAAGTGAACGCCGAAATGTCGACAAATCAAATGAAATATCACCAATCCACTGATAAAGCTAGCATATGTATCCTTCAGTACACCAGTGTATATATATATATATATATATATATATATATATATATATATATATATAAACTACTTGTATGAAGTACCTTCAGTTTCGGCTTATGAATATCATAATTATGTTGTTTTGGTCTTTTTTATTTACAAATGCAGGTATACATGCGTGTGCGTGCACGCGTGTGTGTGTGGATGTGTGTATACATGTGTGTGTACGCTCGCGTGCGCGTGTGTGTGTCAGTGTGGGGGGAGAGGAGTGGGTGGGTGTCTGTCTGTCTGTCTGTATGTCCGCGTTTCTGTTTATGTGTGTGTGTGTGTGTGTGTGTGTGTGTGTGTGTGTGTAAGGGCACGCTTGCGTGTGTGCGCACACGCGATCGCGCCCCATGTTATCTTAGCTCTAGTGCTTTTATCTTTGCCGTCGTGTTATCTCCGCCACTTGGCTGGGTCGTAAAACTTACAACTTATGTGTCTATTGTGCTCACTGTGTCGATGTGTGTGTGTGTGTCTGTGTCTGTGTGCCTCTGTGTGTGTGTAGTGTGTGTGTGTCTGTGTATACTAGCGCGTGCATTTGAATTATGTATGTGAAAGTGCGTGGGTGTGTATGTTGTTGGTGTGGTGCATGTGGGTGATGGGTATGTATGACGGTGGGAGGGGGGGGCGTCAGATGGTCCGTGTGTGTGTGTGATTGTGTGTGGCGTTTGTGTGTGCGTTCGTGTGTGTGTGTGTGTGTGTGTGTGCGTGTGTGTGTGTGTGTGTGTTCTCAAAATTAATGTAGGTCTTTGTCTTATGTGTGACGTCTCCTCGTTGACTCCTAAACATCTGCATCTGGGGTGGGGCACTGCAAGATGGGACCATAAAAAGGTCATAACAGTGGCCCATAAAAGTTTGGAAGTTTGTTTCAGGCAGCGGGATCAAAGCATAGTGCGGCGGCTTGGCCAAAGGTTGGGAGGTGGGGCTGGGGGTAAACTTTACCTGTTGGTGATAACATATCGAAGTCCAAAAGTGCATATACGCACGCACGCGCGTATGTATGAAAATAATCAATAAAAACGAAACGAAAATATAAAAAGAATGCAACGAGCAGAAATTGACACACACAACTGATTAATTTTCTTCTTTATTTCATATGTATTACAAATTATATAACATGAATTATTCGTGCTAAATCTTACAGCGGTGAAACGCTCTCTCTCTCTCTCTCTCAGTCTCTCTGTGTGTGTTTGTGTGTGTGTGTGTGTGTGTGTGTGTGTGTGTGTGTGTGTGTGACTAAAACAATAAATAAATAAAATCGAAAACATGAACAATCCATGCAAATACATATAACTCCACCCCCCAAAACCATATGCCTTAAATATATCAAACAAATCAATTAATATCTTTTCCCCTGTTTATATGTTGCAAATCACATCAAGTTACATGACATTGCTTATCAGTGCTTAATCATACTGATTCAAATCTTTAATTGTTGATTAGTCAAGTTCGCTTACTGTTATCATTAGTATTTCGTTCTAAGGATGTTACATTGTAATCTCATATTTTACACAAAATTTCACCAATTATAAGTTATCTAATACACACACACACACACACACACACACACACACACTGCGTGAACAGTTACTTTTCCCTCACCAGTAGCTGTCTTTTTCCTCTATGTTTGTCAAATAACACTTCTGGTTAAACAACGCAAAACTGAAGAAGAAGAATACAACTGCAGCAGCAACAACAACCACACACACACACACACAGGGGAGCATCGACACGGGGGAGTATTGACGCGGGGAAGTATTGACGCGGGGGAGTATCGACACGGGGGAGTATTGACACGGGGGAGTATGGAGCTCTATGCACGGTATATTTCGTGTATAATGCAACTGATGCAGGCATGCATCAAATATAAAATACATGCATCAAGTATAAAATAGATAAACATTTTACCTTTGTCACGCACTAGCTAAATTGTGGCGTAATTTGCCTGAAAAACCACCGTCATAACCCCTTCCCAACCTGATGCCGACATCACACGCCGGCTTTCAGCAGTTCTCGTAATGGGCAATGACCGTCGGGAAATTAAGCGTGTTAATGCTGGTATCGGGTTAGTAAGGGGTTATGACAGTAGTTTTTGAGGCAATTTACACCATAATTTACCTACTCAGAGTGGATGACAAAAGGTTAGTCAAATGATTGTTATTTATGCATTGCAGTGTACACGATGAATATCGTGCATATAGCCTAGCTCCAGGCATGTAGGTTGCTAATTGTTATGTATGAACTCCATCTTCCCCTGTCAAATGACGGTGACAAGAAACTCTTGGGAGAGCTGAACATTACGAGGTCTTCAGACACACACACACACACAACTGAAACCGAAGACCGGGTTAACATAGACTCACTTTGCCCACATACCTGAAGCAAAATATGACACAACTGAACTTGAGACAGGTATATCCTGGTTATTGCTCGGACTACAAAAACTTTATATAACTGAATTAGAATTGACATTCAAGGAAATTTCGCTGGTAAAAGTTTTTAATGTAAGCAAACTCAGCACTAAATATTTCTTTTACAAAGAAATGCAGAATATTCAGTATAGAAAAGTCCAGCTCATATCAACGTACTATTCGGTTGCGTTGACGGAACTGAGAATCTGATGACGAACGATCGAGGCGGTTCAAATTTCCCGTTTTACTCATCAAACAAGCACGCAAATGTGAGTGACGTGTTCTACACTGATTTTTATTATGCATTGCTTTGTTGGAATCCACTAACATGCACTGAGATCTTAGGGTTGTATCAAGCCCTGCTGGACAAGAGAGAATTTAACCGCTAATCAAAAGCCGCGAGGCGGCTGACACACGTGGTCTGCTATGCCTGCGGGATGGCTTGCCTTGAGTTGTATTTGTATTTCTTTTTATCACAACAGATTTCTCTATGTGGAATTCGGGCTGCTCTTCCCAGGCAGAGCACGTCTCTACACTACAGCGCCACCTTTTTTTTTTTTTTCCTGCGTGCAGTTTTATTTGTTTTTCCTATCGAAGTGGCCGGGTTTTCCTCAGCCAGAATTTTGCCAAGAACAACCCTTTGGTTGCCGTGGATTCGTTTATGTGTGCTAAGTGCATGCTGCACATGGGACCTCGGTTTATCATCTCATCTATGGTCAGTCACTCTGGTAAAAACTTATTAGTTTTTTTTTAATTTGACTCACTTGTGTAAACAAAGTGAGTCTGTATTATATATAAGCCTGTGTTCAGCTCTCTCTCTCTCTCTTCTTCTTCTTTTTTTTCTCTCCAAATATAGTACTAATGATTGTGGTATACATAAACTTACCGTAAGCTTGCCATTGCTTTAAACATAACTGATGACATTTCATGTTTTGTTTCATGTCTTGTTTCAAAATATTCATGATAAAACAATGTATCATTCACTGTCAAATCAAGTCATGTTTTATACTCTGAAGGGGACGTTTATACTATGATTGTGAACTTATTCACCGAAGTTGTGTGGAATATATCTAAACAAATTCATTTCAGCTTGATTTGCTTTGTGCAAATGTAAGTGGGGTACATATTCTCAATGTATTTCTAATTAGTGTTTGTGTCGTAAGTGTTATCTTTTTCTTATATGACTAACTATTTTGCTTTATTCCCTGTTAGTATATTACCATTAATCATAGAGAAATGTCCCACTGCCCCTATATAGGTGATCGGCGAAAACTGGATTTAATAAAAATTTGGGGTATCTGAATATATAGTGAACAAGATATCACACATTCCCTCCATCTATCAACTTGAATTCTGGTGATTGCTTTCACGCTTTTTGCTTCTCTGACTGAATCACGATTATCTGACTAGTTTAGTTTCTGATAATATAGTATCTGTTCTCGTCAGGCGAGATGCCACAGTAAGACTAGAAACAGGACTGGTTGCCTAGACGTTCATCAGTCAGTTAATTATAAACAAGTATAGTAATTTTGATCAATAAAGAATAGAATGTGTTTGGCGGTTAGAGATTCATTTAAAAGGGGCAAAACCAATCCTTGTGTGTTTTCTTTACAGAAACCCCGAAGAACGGGTTGAATGCCAAGATCGCTTTGAACTGATGATGGAAGATGCTGTATATGAACTATTCCACAAAAGTCATTGTGCTAGGTGATTTTAATATAGATTTGTTAAAACCACAGGATAATTGGAGATGCACTTTTGAATCATATAACATAACACAGATTGTAAATACGCCAACAAGAAAGACGCTACTCTATTAAACGTTAATTGATCACATTTATGTAACTAACCCTAGCAGTGTTGTAGAAACCTCTGCTCCTGTATTCGGCGTTAGCGATTACTTTCCTGTTTGTGTAACATGGTCAAAGAAAGGTCTTAAAAAACCCAGATGCAGTCACAAGTATATGTTGTTCCGCAGCTACAAAAACTTTGATACAGAGGGATTTTTGTCAGATTTGTGTATGGTTAATGTTTCTAATGTTTACCAGTGTACCGACCCTGACAGTGCTCTTGCAACTTGGTATAGTAACTTTCTTTCTGTCTTTGACAAGCAAGCTTCCTTAAGCACCAAACATGCTAAACATGAAGAAAAGCCTCTCTGGTTAACAGAAGATATGAAATTAGGAATAGGGCATCGTGATCTGTTACTGGAAACTATATACAGGAAAAGATGAGAAATTCAAGAAACGGAGAAACAAAGTGTAAAAGGGGTGGGAGTGGGGGTAAAAGGGGAAGAAGGAGAAGGAAGGAAGGATAACAGGCAGAGGATAGGTGCACAATCCACTCTCTCCTTGTACCACAGCAGTGTCTTTTAGTAAGATGAATTGAGGTGTTTATTTCCCTAACTTAACACAGCACTTATCAGCACATCCTAACTTAGCAGCACATCCTAACTTTGCAGTTAGCAGTTAGCAGCAGCTAGCATTTAGCAGCACACCTGGAACACATACAAAAACCAAAACCCAGGTCAAAACAATACCAAAACATATGCTGAACATCATTGCCATGAAAGGCTAGAATAACATGCAAACATCAATATGTCGTCGGACCGATTCACTATGTATCCAAATGTATACACTCTCCTCACACATATACTGCACACAATTATCATCTTTATAGCTTCTCATAGCACAATGCTTACATTGTTCCCACAGTAGGTCAACAACTGATACACAACCCACGTATCACTGAACATTGTCATTTTGCGAGCCAAGATACAACACCACTTAAACCAAAACATGATATCAAAACATCATGCCATAATACCTGTAGCAAAATAGCATGACAAGGGTTGGGGGGTCAGGGGGGATGGGGGGGGGGGGGGGGGGGGGGGTACTCTCAAAGACTCAAACCAGTATTTCCATTCAGCAAAGTATTGGCTACATTTTATACCTTAACCACTTTTCTTTCACTCAACAAGTCAAACACATACTGGCTGTACTCTGACACAACTCATGGTTTCTGAATCAAACACATGTTTGTTACACCTATACTTATGTGCAGTAGCACATCAGCTCAATGGTTCTATCAGTGTTTATGTGTGATAAACATCTCAGTTCACTTCGTGTTCTTGTGACGGAACACAATCCCACTGGGGCAGTGTGTCAGTCACAGAACCCAATACTTGAAATCAAACATTCAACCAAGTCCAAAAAAATAGATCCTCGTTCACTGCTTACAGCCCTCCTGGTCAACAGATGTCTTTCTCAGTGGAGCCTCAGTCTCTCAGTCTGGCTCCCTAGTTTGCTAACAGCAGGGAAAAAGCTGTAGCCATGTGAGCTTGCTGTTTATATTCATGCTTTCCTAACTGGTACAACCCAATGGACCAATGGTCCCAACACTCCCTCTGTGTCTATGATTTAGAGACACATCACCTGATTGGTTGTAAACACACTATGTGTATAAAATGTTCCAAAGGACACCTCTGGTTGGTCAGAAGAGGATGACCAATAGCCAGGATGCAACACACACACTGTCCTAATCCCTACAAACACTTCAGCAGGGAAAGGGTGGGTGGAGGGATGAGGAGAGTGGGGGGGAGGAGGGAGTTGAAGTGGTGTCTGAGAGGCTAATTGTTCTGGCTATGTTTGACTGTGAGGTGCCTGCAAGTGGCTTAACAACAGAGCAGGCATGTGGGCTCAGCATGGGAGGAGAGGGCTGGGAGAGAGGGAGGGGGGGGGGGGGGGGTGGAGAGGAAAGGGACTTCCTGTGACCAACAGTCTCAAGTGGGGGAGGAGTGGGGATGGGAGGGGGGTTTCAGGGGGGGAGAGAGCAGGGGGGAGTTGGTAAACAAGGGGTAGTGTGTTGTGGCTTGGGGATGCCACAACCCAACCATAATCTGGCACTATAACAAAAGTAACTGCAATGAAACGGGCTGCCCACAAGAAATATTTCAGTGACAAAAAGATTCAAAATCCATCTGGAAAGTCATCAACCAATTGTCAAGGAAAAAGTCAACTTTAAATCCACCTGGAAATGATCATATGAAAACCTAAACAAACATTATTTACTTCTGTCGCCGAAAAGAACTGTCAAGGTTGATAACACACAGTCCAGTGACTCGCAGTTACTAAAATGTTACTGTGATACCAAAAATATACAATCTAACCTTTATCTAAAATATATGACATGTTCAAGGAATTATATTAATTAAAACAGTCCAGATCCTGAGGTTTGGATGACATGGATAGTAAAACATTAAAGATTTCTGCACCTATTATCTCTGAACACATTACATACATCTATAATCTCTGTATTGATAAATCCTCCAATCCTCAAGCTTTCAAAAATGCTAAAGTGTTCCCTGTCTTTAAATCTGGCGATCCATCTGACCCGGCAAGCTACAGAACCATATCAATATCATCCACATTATCCAAACCCCTCAAAAAACATTCAAATGTTCAAGCACATTTCAGCAGATATGACTTATTTCATCCCAACCGAAGTGGCTTTAGAAAAAAAAAAGAAAAAAAAAATCATTCCTGTCACACTGCACTAACAAACCTCGTAGAAGAATGGCTTTTAAACGTAACAACAATTTGTTTACTGTTCTGTTTTTATTGATTTTGCTAAAGCTTTTAATACTATTGATCACAATCTTCTATTTAAAAAAATTTTTAAAAATAAATAAATTGTTATGTATGGATTATCCCCTGAATCTGTTGAACTTATATCTTTCATAATAATAGGAAACAAGTTGTTTTCCAATATTCTAAAGTACCCCCCTCTTCTGCCAATCAATTATGGAATTCCTCAGGGATCAGTGTTGGGGCCTGCTTTATTTTCAATATATATATAAATGACATCCCACTTTACGTTTCATCTTCTTTTTTTTTCTTTTTTTAATGATACTGAGGTAGATTTATTTTCTAGATAGTTGAGAATTTCATTCCATAGTTTACCACCAGAATACATGAGAGATGACATGAAAAGGTTAGTTCTCGGACGGGAAGTAGAAATGGTATGTATTTTTGCCACAAATACTTTTTTCAGGAAATATCCTCTGAAGGTAGATAGGTATTCTGGTGGTAAACTATGGAATGAAATTCTCAACTATCTAGAAAATAAATCTACCTCAGTATCATTAAAATAAAAAAAAGTTCTCAAGAAGATGAAACGTAAAGTGGGATGTCATTTATATATATATATATATATATATATATATATATATATATATAAGTTCTATCCAAATGTCGACGGTGTATGTACTCAGTTGCATAGTGATGTTGATAAACTTGTAAAATGGACCGAAATTAATCACATGGCATTTCACCCACACAATCAAAATTTATGCTAGTGACTACTAGACAAAAATGCCAAAACATCAAATCTAAATTTCTTGGTTTAAACAAATTAAAGGTACATGACAGTTTTGTATTTTTTGACAGTGAGTTGGGGGTAGTTAATTCTTAAAAATTCCTTGGTCTTACTATTGATAATAACCTGTCATGGTCTAATCATGTTTCTGATTTATGTAAAAAGCTATCGAAAAAATTACATCAGTTCAACATAATTGAACATTTCCTTGATCAACATACCCGCAAACTATTTTTTCATACATACATTCAACTGACAACGACTGTGCCTCAACAAACTGGGACTTAGCAAGCAAAAATCGCTTGAAACCTCTCATAAGCATATACATACGTTCTCTCAAGATTATTCTCCTCAAATCTTCAAGTTCTATCCATGCTAATGACTACACAGAACTAAATATTCTTCCTTTCTGTCTTGAATGCATCTTTAATAATGGTGTTTTTATGTGCAACATTAAAAAGAAATTAGCACCTATCTACCTTCAGAGGATATTTCCTGAAAAAAGTATTCGTGGCAAAAATACGTACCATTTCTACTTCCTGTCCGAGAACTAACCTTTTCATGTCATCTGTGGTAAACTATGGAATGAAATTCTCAACTATCTAGAAAATAAATCTACCTCAGTATCATTAAAAAAAAAAAGAAAAAAAAAGTACCAAATATGTAATGGAACAATTATAAACAATTCTTGTTTGCCATGTTTTGTTTGAGCTTCAAGTGAGAGCTTCTACATGTTAACCTAACAATGTATAAACAGGAAAAAGAGCTCGGAAGTGTTTGTGTACATTAGCGCATGTGTGCATGCGTACGTAAGCTGGGGCGTGTGTGTGTGTGTGTGTGTGTGCGTGTGTGTGTGCGTGTGCGCTCGTGCACGCATGCGTGTGTGAGTGGTGTGTGTGTGTGTGTGTGTGTGTGTGTGTGTGTGTGTGTGTGACTGAGTTACATTCCTTGTTATTTTTTTATGTTTTGTGTTTATTATTTTTTTGGTTTTGTTTATTTTTTTGTTTTTGTTACTGTCTACCGTGTCCACACCAATTTTTTCTTCTCTTATTCTGTCTTGTGTGTGTGTGTGTGTGTGTGTGTGTGTGTGTGTGAGGGCATGGTGTAAAGAAGCTTTCAGCTTATCCAGTTTACCCTCAATGAAACATTTGTCATTGTCATTGTCTGTGTGTGATCTTTCTTCTTTTTTTTTTCTTTTGCTGCACTGTTTTAGTGGCATTACTCCCACGCCGCTCAATTAGATTCCCCCATACACGGCCACACCTGGGTTCGTCCGCCACAGTTACAGCGTCGGCAGTCCACAGGGAACCATCAATGTTAGGTCGCCAGGAGGCCACACACCAGAGGAGACCCTGCACTGCTGCTGAGTCACTTCGGTGGTGTTTAGTGGTGCCTGTTCTGATATATGTACATAAGTATGTATTTTACCCACCCCCCATACCCCTAACCATAAAAACATACAAACAAACACACAAACAACAACAACAACTGAAATGTTGATGTTTCAGGTTCTCCACTCCCAGCGGCTGAATGAATAGGCTCTTTCCAGGCACAGGATCATCACGATAAAGGACAGTATAGTGAAGTCAGCACACTGTACATGCATGGCTGGCATTGGTGTAGCAGCTGTTTGTTTTGGATTGACTATATTGTGTACAGCCAGGAAAACAAAAGAGTTACTATGGAAAAAGCTCACTGGAAGGTGTCACTGTATTCCTGAACACTCAAATGAAAAAAAAAGAACTTTCCATCATCTTTCTCAAAACTTTTTTGTTGTTGTATATTTTGAATTTTCTATGTCATTTTTCTGTCTGACATTTTCCATCAAAAGTCTGTTCATTTCATCTTCAATACATCCAATGATACCTGAAGTGAGATCTCTGTGTGTGCCAACAGAAGTATAGGTGAGATCTGTTAATGTGTGTGTGTGTCCTTTGTGGAGAAACATTATGTGATTGTTATGTGCTGTATCAGCACTGACACCTAACTGTTCTTCAGCATGTAAAGACAAGTCAGTGGACTCTGTAGACTTGTTCAACTCTGTCTGACAGTTCTTTTGCTTCTGCCGGGCTTTCAGTCTTGTACCTCTGTCAGAAGGTTTTCCCCCATGCATGTGGCTGAGATTCTGAGTTGGAATTCAGTCTGGGTCATCAGTGTACATTTCATATGAAGGTTCACCTGTGGGCACAAGAAGTACACATTTTGTAAATTAGAAAACACAAAACAACACAATACAACACATCTTTATTCATCCATTTGGAAATGAATTGTGCATACACAGGCTTGTCAGTCACCCTACACACTATCTCAGCCCACAGCCATGTCTACCACATACACATGACAAAGGCTGGGCCAAAGATAAAAAAAAAAGGAACATATATAAAGCTAAGTACATGCAACTACAAGCAAGTAATAAAACACAGCAGATACATTTCACACAAACACACACACACACACTGTAAAATAACATGAATATTAAGAAACACAATTTCAGAGTAAGAAATGCTTACAACTATAAAATCATTATTGATTGTTAAATGAGGTTTAGTTGTTGTTGTTTTTTAAAGTAATAATTGCTATATGCAGTACCAGACTTGCACTTGGAGAGATGTTCTAAAGTAACATGTACATTAAGATAAAACATTCTGGAATAAGAAATTCTGCCACAAATTATTCATTATAAACAGTAAATCTTGTATATAATATATTCTGACCACTGCAGACACAAAGATTATAAGTACTTAAAAAACAAAACTTAATATCCAATTTAGTACAAACACAAGGTCCAGCTATAAAATGAATGATGACTACTAAGTCTACAAAAACTACAAATGGATAAAGTTTATAAAAACAACAACAATAACTGTTGGTTGTAAAATAAGACTCTTTTGACAAATGGCATCCAGTATTTCAGAACATAAGTCAGTCTTCAGGGACTGTAACCACATCTGACACAGTCCCTGAAGACTGACCTATTGTCTGAAACATTGGACGTTTCTTATCAAAAGTCTTGATTTTCTTTCTCCGTTTGTACAAACATTTCTTCTTCTTTTTTTTATCAGTCTCTTACAAATCTCTCTCTCTCTCTCTCTCACACACACACACTAAGTGCCATACACAACACAGTAATTCTACAATTTTGAATCGATGGCAATGTAGTGTTTTGAAATACACAGGTACAGTATCACATCAACCAGTATTTTCTTTAGATCTGTGAGACTATGATATATTCTTTCATTTGGCTGCTTTGTCTTTCTCATTGTTCGAACTTGGGACCGAGTCAGTCGACTCGATGACTCGATCATGCTTATAACATTCAATTTTCGCTAATAAAATCATCTAACACCAAACAAAGCCTGCAACTGACGACACATTATATTGTGTAACAGACAGTACTACACATACCTTTGATGGGGCTTGACAGTGTCGAAAGTCTGTTCATCAGCACAATCCATTCTCGCCGACGTGTTTCCACAATTTGGCGGACATTCGATCTCTCCCTGGGTTGTCTTGACGTGGGTATTCTAAAATAAATGCGAGTCTGACCTATTCTGGCATCCTTGTCTCTCAGTGCATGCATTCGACTATGCCGCGGTACCAAGTCATGGTCTTGACTCAATGTAAACAGTCTCCGGCCGCTTCCGTTTTTTATCTCCACAAGATGGTCGACGGCACGCGCTGTCAAGGACGTGACGTCATCTTTTCGCAACCCATACCCATGATACGGCGGATGCTTCTCAAGTGGAAGGTGTTGAGCCTTCTCTCCTGCCTGACATATGTGATCCATGTCTCGCTGCCGTACAGCAGTGTGCTGTTGACGCAGATGTTGTACCCTGCCATCTTTGTTTTCACCGATAGCTTCTGACTTGTCCACACTTAGGTTGTGAGGCCGGCGAGCAAGTGTTAATTTGTAGCTGCCTTCCCGATCCTCTTGTCGATATCACGTATTGGCTAAGGAGAGGTTATTGGAAATGGTAGAGCCGAGGTAGGTGAAATGGTGGACAACGTCAAGCTTGTAGTTGTCGATGGTGATGGCTGGTGGTTCCTCTGTACCCTGCCCCAAGATGTTTGTCTTACTCAGGCTGATGGTCAGTCCGAAATCCTTACAGGCCTGGGAGAAGCGGTCCATCAGTGCCTGTAGCTTCTGCTGGGTGTGTGTCGTCACTGCTACGTCGTCAGCAAGCAGCATGTCTCTGATGAGGGCTTTACTAACCTTTGTCTTGGCTCTGAGGCGGGCGACTGAGATTGGACAGCCTGCGTTTGATCCTGGATCGTAGTATATTCTCTCTTTTGCTGTGCCGAAGGCGTGTTTCAGAAGCAGGGCAAGGAAAATCCCGAAAAGTGTGGGACACAGCCTTGTTTGACACCATTGTGGTTATCAAAGGGCTCACATGAGCTGCCGTTATTATGATTTTTATCGTTAGTAGTTGCAGTACTTCATCATCATCATCATCATCACCGCGGCCACTAAAGAACCGAACGTGCGGGCGGAGGTTAACATCAGTGGGGCAAAAGTAGCAGGAGGTAAAATTTACTGAAAAGAAGCAGAAGGGGTGGGATATGTGTGTATTTGAGGTACGTGGGGGGCTTCACTGACGTACACACAGACTTCTTGATTCTACAAATGCACTTTCTGAAAATATCTTTTCTTTCATTTTTAAAGTTCTGTGGAATCTGACCTAAAAATGAAGAAAACATGCCGATCCGTGAAAAAATCCCATGATTATGATATTTCACTAATATACGCCTATTCGTAATCAGTTTCCAGTTAATTTGCTATAACCCCCCGTTCCTTGATAAGGATCTGCAAAAAACTTTAGTGAACAAAGTCTGAGGAAATATTCACTGAACTGCAGTAAAAACAAATATATTTATATATTAATGCCCGTACTTTTGGAATTTCGAACAAGCTGACTATGCGTTTCATGTTCAAGTTCAAAGAACTGTTGCCCTTGGTAAAAATCTTATCAGACCATATGATTTTAGGTGGACGCCACGCTCCCCCTCCCGTCTCCCACCCCCCTACCCCCTTCCCCAAGCCCCCTTGTCCGTTACCGTTCACCGCCTCCTTCCCTGATGCCTGGTCGTCTTTTGAAGTAGATGTTGGTATGTTGGAAAATTATGCAAAATTGATCTTTGATCAGGCTGGCTATCATACACAGGCTTGTATCTTCCTCCCCGCCTTCCCTTCTTCCCCCCCCCCCTCCCCTCCACTCTCCTTGTAACGCAGTGTGTTAAACTTGTCGTCACGCTGTAGAGAAGTTTTGATTTGTAGTGAATCAGAATGGAATGGTGAATGTGTCACCCAGCGTCACTCGGACAAGCCAATATCGGTCAATTTTTTTCATCCTATTGGGGAGTGTTGTCATTTGTATCGGTATATAATAAAAGTAGTGTGCCAACTAGAATTTTAGTTTCCCCCTGAAAGAAATGGAACCCGGCACAGACTGATGTGAAGGTGCAAGGGAATCTCTGATGACTGCCTCTTGGGCAGTGAGTAACTACTTGTAATTGCTTTGATGGGAAACATTGTGATAGTAGAATTGTGATGTTTTGTCACAGGAGTATTGAGATAGCCTTTTAGCTGACATGGTATTGCAACATGAGCTTGATTCAGAAACCATAATTTGTGTACAGCCAGTGTCTGTGTGGTTTGCTTATTCCAGTGGCTGATGGAAAGGAAAGGCGTTAAAGTGTAAAATATAGCCAAGTTAATAGAAGAAATACTGGTCTACGTCTTCTGAGTACCTCCCCCATACTGTTTTGTTACAGATATTTTGTTTTAATGCTTGGATATTACGTTTGGTCTAAATGGTGTGAATTGGCCCAAATAAATGTTCGCAACTGATGTTATTCAGTGATATGTCAGTGGACTTGTCAGTTGTTGAGATAAAGTTGAAACAATTCAAGCACTGAGTATTGAGGAACTGCAGAGATGGCATGTGTGTAGCAGGTGTGTAGAGTGCTTTGATAGTGCGACTCCAAAATTTGGTTTTTGAGATAATTATTACCTACCTGTTTTGTATATCAGGCTACGACAGTTAAATGAGAAGTGAACAGACTTACAGGCCAGCCTAACACTGTGTCAGTGTGTGTTGAGGATTTTTCATGTGTGTGTGTGTGTGTGTGTGTGCGCGCGCGCGCGTGCAAGAGAGAAAGTAGCTGCAAAATTGTTATGGGACACATGTTTGACTTGTTGGTAGTTGTGATCCCATATGTGGTAGTTGTGATATATGCCAGTGGGAAAGTACATTATAATGAGGTGATAATGAGAGTACTGAGAGTCAGTCGTGTGTTGTTATACATTGTTTACTGTTTACCAGAGGTATGTTAGTAGTTACGATTTTCATGCAGTACTTGTGCCAGTGGTGCAAATGGGGAGTTGTTTGGTCAAAATGTAAATACACATTTATTGTTGTTTGGTATTTACAGGACATGATAAGCATTGAGAGTTGTACAGGTCAGTCTATGTCAGCCCAACGCTCAGTTTTTTGGGGTTTTTTTCACAGACTGACATAAAAGCTTACAGGTGGGCCAACAGTAAAGTGAGAGCTGTATGATCAATGGTTTGTCCATTGCAACGGGCAGTTATTTACAGCTTAATCTTTCACATTTTTGTGAAGGACTATGACTCTCAAACTAGGAGGTAAGACCGCACTGGCTCTTAGTGCTGCAGCCTTGGAGGCTACTTGGCCTTTGGGCCATCCCAACACTAACTGTCCTAAAACCCTCTTGGGCAAGACTCTCTACTACAATCAAATTATAGAGCAGATAATTGGGACAGCAGTTCCCTTCTCCTCCCAACCGTCAGCCCGCGACCCAGACCACTTTGCCATGGCAGCTGGTAAAAAAACAACAACACCAACAGTGTTTTGCCCTGCTATTGGTTTGAGGAGAGAGTGTGAGTGTGTGCATCTTCTCTGTTCCGATTAACTACGAACCACCCTATTTCTCAACCCTTTTACCTCTTCTCTAATTTTCCCCTCTCCCCTTTTTACATTATTACTATTGTTATTAGGGAGCTTAAATGAACAGGCCCTGATGAAGCAAAAATCACCGAAGCTGCACAGACAAAAGCAACGTTTAATCGCTTTATTAACCCCTCGACTGCTGCTGACAGTTCTATGCTTGTCCACCCCAAAAATAATCTTGTCACAGTAGAAAAGAACTGAAACAGCACACACACACACACACACACACACACACACACACACACACACGCACGCACGCACGAAAACCCCCCTCCCTGCCTTCCCCCCGCATCCCCCCACCCCCACCCCCCCAACACGAATGTTACATGAAGGATTGCAGACAAGGCTGGCGAAATTACTCAATCCATGGCTGTTTCTCAGTCTTTACAGCAATAGATAAGCAAGAATCACAAATATTATTCCTAAACGTTAACCTTGAAAAAACTAAAGTAATTGTGTTCAGGAATGGCAGTCACTTCTCTGGATATGAAAGATGGCACTACAGTATGGTAATGAAGAAATTCAAGTAACCAATACTTGAAAAACATTGGAAAGCTGTTTACAATTAAGCTGAGCATCACAAGCACAAAGCAAAAACTTTTGAAAAGCAGAAGAGGGGGCCGGGTGAGGGTGGGGAGTGGTGTGGGGGTTATTGAAATGTTTAAGTAAGTTAGGCACAGTACATTCATATATATTCTAGAAACGTTTAGATGCCGAACTGAATCAAGCAAGTGCCTACTAATTGCTGAAACATTATGGAACTTTCTGATAACAAATGATATTACATGGAAAAGGTTCATACTTTCATCATAAAACGTTTCTTAATTAATTTGATCAAGTTAAAACCCTCCAGCATTCGCATATGCTACTGAGAAACGATTTCTACAATTTGAACATTTCTATACTTTTAGAAAAGCATGTTTGTTTCCTAAAATACACATAGTACAAAAGAATCACTATTACCAGCCGCCGTGGCGAAGTGGTTAGCATCGCGGACTGACGGCTGGGAGGACGCGGGTTCGAATCCAAGCGGAGGTGGGTTTTTCGGCCCGTGGCCGGCTCCTACCCAGAGTTGAGTGTGCTGTGGGCTTAAATGGGGAGACTGGGACCACACAGTCGAGTGTCATCCACTTCAAGGATGCGTCTTTGGGTGTGTTGCTCTAATTACCTGACCAACATTGCAAGTGTCTGCATCTCTCGGGCCTGGTTAACGCCGGGATATCATTATGACAGGAAGCGTAGAGTACAGCCTTGTCACGCAGTCCCAAACCAAAATGGACCTCCATAGCAACATCGCCATCATCATCGTCATCCTCCTCCTCCTTCATCGTCATCAATATAAAAAAAAATATATATAGTCTCAAAGTCTGTGGCCTTTCATGCCCTGCTCTCATGGTGACCTCAGTTGCGATACCCCTCCACTTCCGTGCTTGGGGTGAGTCCTGTCAATGTCGTCAGTGTCGGCAGATTCATGGGTGGCTGTTGTTTGAGGGACGTGGTGGCGGTCTCCACTCTGGGAGGAACACTCACTCAGTCTGGCTTCGCGACTAAGCCATTATTGTCGTTAGTAGGGGGCTTAGTAGTGGTGTCCTAAGTACGTTAAAACAGAACAGGCACCACTGAACACCACCGAGGTGACTCAGCAGCAGTGCAGGGTCTCCTCTGGTGTGTGGCCTCCTGGCGACCTAACATCGATAGTTCCCTGTGGACTGCCAACGCTGGAACTGCGACGGACGAACCCGGGTGTGGCCGTGTATGGGGGACTCTAAATGAGCGGCGTGGGAGTAATGCCACTGAAATGGTGCAAATGATGGGGAAAAAAAAAAAATCACTATTAAGTGCATATATTTGGCCCAAATGTTCACGGCAAGTTATAATGCTCCATTCTGTACCCTGAAATGTGTTTCCTACATACAGGTGTCATGTTGCTATCCATTGACACCAAATAAAGGTAAATTTGTTCTGACATGAACTGTACTGACGTCTACAACTACCCTCTAACAAGCGCAGTATACATTCCTTAAAAATGCTAAGTACAGTCCTGTCTGCACGTGTTCTCCAGCGCTCCATCATGGTAATCCAATCGAATATGTACACTTGTAATAAAATAAGTGTCACCAAGTCAACGGCGGGCTGCAGCAGTTATGATAATAAATAGATAAATGGCAGGGAATTCCAGCCAG
>NC_134876.1:38144324-38151824 GCF_041734735.1 Babylonia areolata
CACGTTGGCAAACGTCTTTGTATCTCAGCTGTGGGCGGCCGATGCTTCTCTGCCCCGTGGCGAGCTCTCCATAAAGGATGTCTTTTGGGATGCGACCATCTTCCATGCGGCGAACGTGGTCCAGCCAGCGCAGCCGACGCTGTCTCAGCATGGTATACATGGTCGGCAGGCCAGCGCGAGTCAGGACTTCAGTGTTTGTCACCTTGTCTTGCCAGGAGATGCCGAGAATACGCTGTAGGCTTCTCAGGTGGAAGGTATTAAGTCTTTTCTCCCGACGAGCATGTATGGTCCACGCCACACTACCATACAGCACGGTGCTGAGGACATAGGCGTTGTATACAGCCATCTTTGTCTTTGTGGTCAGCTTGGGATTTGTCCACACTCTTTGTGTGAGGGGGCTAGCGTTGTGGCTGCCTTCCCGATCCTCTTGTCGATCTCGATGTCAAGGGAGAGGTTGTCAGTGATGGTGGACCCAAGGAAAGTGAATTGATGGATGGCTTCAAGCTCGTAGTCATCAATGGTGATGGCTGGTGGAGACGGCGTGTCTTAGCCTAGGACGTTTGTCTTCTTGAAACTGATGGTCAGACCGAAATCTTTGCAGGCCTGGGAGAAGCGATCTATTAGTGACTGCAAGTCCCGCTGGGTGTGGGTCACAGCTGCGGCATCGTCGGCAAAGAGTATGTCTAATGAGGGCTTCGCAGACTTTTGTCCTTGCTCTGAGGCGGGCGAGATTGAAGAGCCTGCCATCTGATCTGGTCCGCAGGTAGATCCCTTCTTGCGCTGTGCTGAACGCATGCCTCAGGAGAAGAGCAAAGAAGATTCCAAATAGGGTGGGGACGAGGACACAGCCTTGTTTGACACCGCTGCGTACGTCGAAGGGCTTGGAGAGGTTACCATTAAACTACACCATCCCTTTCATGTTGGAGTGGAAGGACTCAATCAAGCTGTGCAGTTTGAGCGTGCATCCGATCTTTCGAAGAGCCCTGAAAAGGCCGTCTCTGCTAACTAGGCCAAGGCCTTGGTGAAGTCAATGAATGCGACATACAGGGGCATCCTCTGCTCTCTGCACTTCTCCTGGATTTGGCGAAGGGAGAAGATCATGTCTACCGTGGATCTCTCTGCTCGGAAACCGCACTGTGATTCCGGATAAACGCGTTCGGCCAGTTTTTGCAGGCGAATTTGGAGGACCCGGGCGTAGACTTTGCCTACAATGCTGAGAAGCGAGGTGCCTCTGTAGTTGTTGCAGTCGCTCCTTTCGCCCTTGTTTTTGTATAGGGTGATGGTCTTGGCGTCCCTCATGTCCTGCCGTACAGCTCCCTCATTCCAGCACTGACAGACGACTGTGTGCAGAGGATGCAGAAGAGTAGTCTTGCAGTGTTTAATGAGGTCTGGGGGAATTCCGTCGCTGCCAGGTGCCTTGCCTGATGTCAGACTGTTAATGGCCTTGCTGAGTTCGTCCTCAGTTGGCTCTGCGTCAAGTTCTTGCATGACCGGCATGCATTTGATGGCATCGAGGGCTGAGTTGGACGCCATGTTTTCTGTGTATCAGAGGTCGGAGTAGTGTTCCGCCCATCTCTCCATCTGCTGGCTAGGGTCGTTGATTACTTCCCCAGTGGAGGATTTGAGGGGGGCAGTCTTGCTCTGTGTTGGTCCCAGTGCTTTCTTGATGTCATCATACATCCCTCGGATGTTGCCTCTTTCAGCAGCAATCTGTATCTCTTCACTGAGCTCTCTCCAGTACTCATTTGCGCATCGCCTGGCGTTAAGCTGAACCTGGCGGCCCTGAGGATTTGCAGGTTCTTCTCACTGGCTGGCCGTTTGTACTCGGTGAGTGCAGCGCGCTTGGCCTCAATACTGAGAGTCATCTCTGATGATTTGGCCTCAAACCAGTCGTGGGACTTCGCGGTTTTCTTCCCAAAGGTGGCCATAGCAATGCGGTGCATGGTGTCTCGTAGCGTTTCCCATCTTTCGGTGGCAGAGTCTCTGGGCTGCAATGCATCAAATTCTTTCTCAAAGGCCAATGCGAACTGTTCTACAAGGTCTGGCTGAGACATCTTGCTGACGTCAATGCGACGTAAACAATACAACATCTTATAAGCTCTAAATGTAAATCTGTTTTCATTCATTCGTGTCAGTTTTAGCCAATATTTAATACATTTAATATATGAATTCAGATAAACTGATCCCTAATTTCCCACTAGCTCACCATACACAAGATCATTTGGAGTTGGGTTGTCTACATTAAAGAAACGTTTCATCGCAAACAAGTGTAATTTTTCTGTTACTATTCTATTTTCCAGTCCCCAAATTTCTTCTCCATAATGTAATATTGGCTGAACTTGTGAATCAAATATTCTAACAAAGACACTAAACGAAATACACATTTTATACATACACATTTTATACAAAATGTTGAAAAATAAATCCCAAGATACTTATATTCATTTACGACAGTGATTCTTTCGCTTCCATATGACCATCTTTCGTTTCTTGCCAAATACCCGCCCTTACGAAATACAACAATATTTGTTTTATCAATATTTACTTTTAACTATAAATTATTTGCAGCAATGTATAAACCGTTCAGTTGTCGCTGTAAACCAACTATTGTTGTAGACAGCAAAATCATATCATCAGCAAAAAGTAGAACATACAATTCAATTAAATCAAAAGTAACGCCGCGTTGACAATTTTGCATAATTTCTAAAGCTAGTTCGTTAACAAAAAGTGAAATCAATACAGGGGTACAAACATTCCCTTGCTTAACCCCACGAATACAATTCACACAATCTGACAATTTTGCACCCGATCTCACTCTTGCTTTCACATCATTATACATACATTTCACACAGTGATGCAACTTACCACTCACTCCATTTTTCAGCAATGCAGGCCATAAAAGTTTTCTAGAAATAGAATCAAAAGCCTTTTCAAAGTCCACAAAAACAACATATAATTTTCTATAATTTGCAAATTGTTTTTGTACTGCAACCATTAAAGTAAACATATGGTCAATTGTTGAATAACCTTTTTTAAATCCAGCTTGATATTCTCCATTAATGTTATTCTGAGTTATCCATTCTTGTAGCCTATTATTGATAATGGAACTGTATAATTTACTACTAATATCGCTTAAAGAAATGCCTCTGTAATTGTTTACATTATTAACATCCCCTTTCTTAAATAACGGTATGATTATAGATTCCGTCCAGTTGCTTGGGTAAATTCCATTTTCAAACAAATAATTAAACAGCTTCACCAGAAAACTAACAGTCGACTCTCCTGAATTTAAAAAAAAATCACCAATCAGCCCATCAGGGCCAGCAGATTCACCATTTTTCAATTTTCTAATAATTAATAAAACTTCTCCATGAGATATAGGTCTATCTAGAGAGAGAGAGAGAGAGAGAGAGAGAGAGAGAAAGCGGCTCGGGAACGCCTTTGTGGACAACGTTTCTGTGGAGTTGCATGCATTTGTTATCTTTTTAGGAATAAATAGAGAGTTTTTGATATTACCTTCTTCCATCCGAACACAAGTTTAGCGATTTTCGTTATCCTTGTGGCTATTTATTTATTAATCTATCTTTTAGCATATGATGCCAGGACACTGTTTTTGCGCCCACTTCCTTTTCCGCTGGGAAACGGAGATATTAGAGCTGTTGTTATTTTATGATCTGTTATTAAATACTCTATCATATCATACAATATTTAATACATATCATATTACATTGCATCATACTTCATATCATATCATGTGATATAATAGTATTTCATATATCATACTGAGAAAACTAAATACTAAGTTTGAATGTAATTATACGCTAGTTTGCTAGTGCATAATCATGTTGCAGTAGATATACAGCTCAAAATGTCTGAGCACACATATTGCATATATCTACACACTGGCTGTGTTCCACTGTACATTGCTGCCTGAGTGCACAAAAAAATAAAATGACGCAGCTGTCACCGTTAAAGTTGCTGGTTGTTACCTGTTTTATGATTTTAAAAAATTGTAAACTACCAGCCGTTGAAGCAAATGTTTACTGCCAGTTGTTCTCAACAATATTAGATAGTGCACTCGAACATACGGTACATATACTCATGTTCTCGTTCTCGTTCTTGTTCTTGTTCTTCTTGTTCTTGTTCTTGTTCTTCTGACTGTCTGTCTGTCTCTCTCGCCCTCTGTCTCTCCCTATGTGTTGATTTGCCTTTTGGTTTGTCTGCCCTTCTCAGATGTCATACGCGCACGCACGCACGCACTCACGCACGCACACACGCACGCACGCACGCACGCACACACACACACACACACACACACAAAGAGAGGGAGAGAGAGAGAGCACAGCACAGCACAACACACACACACACACTGTGTGTGTGTGTGTGTGTGTGTGTATATATATATATAAAATATATATATATATATATATATATATATAGAGAGAGAGAGAGAGAGATGTTAATTTATATATATATATATATATATGTGTGTGTGTGTGTGTGTGTGTGTGTGTGTGTGTGTGTGTGCGCACCACGTGCTCATCACATACATATCAACAGCGATCTTAAAACGATCACAAAATAAATAGGCTAGGTTTACGAATACGTCGATGTCGGGCAAGCAAAAGTTCACGTGAACAACAGACAGAAAGAGAGCTGTTTCTAGGACAGAGGAGGCGCCACCTCACATCTGATGCCAGGATTTCTTTCAGACTGCCCCACAGTCTGGGATCGATAATGGTGATTCTGTTGGCAGAGACCCACTGGTGCTGGTCACAATCACAGAATTCCACTGTGGTTTGAGCGTCTGGTTTGGAGGTGATGGCCTTTATGTCTTGTTTTGTATTGCATAGTTTTGCATTGTGTAGTATTTTGCATTGTGTAGTATTTTATGGTTTTATTTGTTTTGTATTATTGTTTTGTTTATTTTGTTTTTATTTATCTGAATTTCATTGTATGTTAATGTTTGTACAAAACCTGTGAGGCTCTCAAGGCCTGTACAATCCGTTGGGTTTATGTAGGTCAATAATCTGCCCCATCCCTCTTTAAAAAACAAACAAACAAAAATACCCACAAGAAAACCCCTACAAAACAAAAACAACAACAGATTTTGTGTTGTGTATTTGGATCATTCCGCTGGTTTTTCCATATAACTGAAACTTAAACTGTATTCTGTTAGATTATATTATACTTCGCTACATTGAATTCTTCCTTGTTTTCCTTTGATGAAACGATCAACATCAACTTACCAACGATTTTTGTCACGGCTGGTGCACGCTGGGTATTCATGCGTTTTTCAGGACCCAACGAAATCTGACATGGATTACAGGGCCTTTTAACATGTGTTTGATCTTCTGCATGCGTAGGCTTTAAGCAGGAAGGGCGTTTACATTTAGGCGCTGACAGGTCTGTGTGCATGAAGAGATCAGAAAATATTTTCATATCTACCTTCAACCCACAGGACGATACCGTAATCACACCCAGAACCTCGAGATTCAAAGTCCATTGTTGTAACCGGCTAGTGCGTCCGCTTTGTATTTTGAAATTGAAAAAAAAGTTTCAAAAATATTTTTTTAAATATATCGTCTAGTAAGTGCGATGTTTTAGATTAATCATACAACATTTGCAATACAGACGACCGTAAGCAATGTTATGGTTTTGGACTCGACAACAAAAAACAAATCAATATTGTTGTTGTATTGTGTTGTTTTGTATTGCATTGCGTGCATTGTGATATAATGAAAGAAAACAAGTTCCAGTTTGACTGACATGGGTATCATTTCCCTCTAGCTGTAAGCATTAAAACCAGAAGGTGTGAAGTTTAGGTGATGGGGAATTGAAAAACTTGTCACATAGTCTGGCTGTGTTGCTCCCATTGGTAACTGTTTCCCCGTATTGTTTGTAGTTGAACGGCTTTCGGCAGGACGTGCAATGACATTTCAGCCAAATCAAAAAAAGGAAAGAGGGTGTGGGAGAGCGAGACAGAGAGATGGAGATCAAGCATAGCTGTCCACACAAACGTCTATAACGGTTTCCTGTGCAGATATTCAGCAAATGATCATTGTGGCACAAAAAAGCATACCACGCCGCCACTGCTAGAATAATCTGTGTTGGCTTTCCTTTTTGCGTCAAAGTGGACGCGAATTTTCATGGAGGTCATATCAAGTATTGGCCGTGTACTCAGACGACAGAATCTATCCCTCTCCCTAAATGCCCGCGCGCGCGTGTGTTGCTGTGTATGTATAGGCCTATGTCTGTGTGTGCGTGCACGCGCACATGTGTGAGTGCTTAAGCTTTTTAGCTCCAACCCCAGCACCGAGAAATTCCAACAAAACAAGCCTGTGCAAATAGTCATTTCCTCTTGCCATGTTGGTTGATGATTTATGTTGGGGATGTTGAAAGTGAACTGTGACTTGTGGGAGTCCGCTTTATAGCTCAAGTTTGATATGCCAGACACGAAACCCATTTGGGTGTTTTGAATGTGGCCGGTTGTCACTCTGTCCCACCGTCTGCCTATCTGCCCCCCACCCCCCAACATCGCCACTATCTTTCTCTCTGTCCTTACCCCTCCCTCTCCTTCTGTCTGCCCATCAATTCTCTCTCTCTCTCTCTCTCTTACGTATAACATGCTATGGGAGTAATGAGAGTTTCTGCGCGCTTGCTGTGTGTGTGTGTGTGTGTGTGTGTGCGCGCGCGCGCGCACGCGCGCGCGTGCGTGCGTGCGTGCGTGCGTATGTGCGCGCGCTCGTGTGTGTATGTATGTGCGCTACATACGCGAACGCCCGCCGTTACGCGTTATGTGTGTGTGGGAGGTGAGGGGATGGGGACCGTGCGTATGTGCACACGTGGGAAGAAACTGGGTGTGGAATAAAAGAGTGGAAAGAAAGTGGGAGCGAAATAAAACATTTTTTTAAAGCCCGACGACTGGGTGACAGAGAAGCGTGTGTTTTACGAACGGACGATCAGTCCACAAACACAACAGTCGTGGCATAAGCGGGCTTTATCGACCAGCTGCTGCATGACGATCGCGTGAGCTGAAAGGCTGAACTGTTATGAGGCGGTCCCTTTAACAGCAACTGTTTCAGTTCGTGTTCTTTCGCGTTGACTGAATTTTTTGTTAGCCAGCTGTGCTCTTCATGGTGGAGAGAGAGAGAGAGAGAGAGAGAGAGAGAGAGATAGAGAGAGAGCTTGTGGTAAAACACTGGATTTTTGCAGGAAAAGCGGCGTTCCGCTCTGTCTCTTTCTGTGTTTTTATTTCTCTGTCTCTCTCTGTCTTTCTGTTTCTGTTTGTTTCTGTTTCTCTCTCTGTCTGATTCTCATTGTCTCTGTCTCCCACTCTCTGTCTCTGTCTGTCTCTCTGTCTCAGTGATGTCTCTCTCCCATCCCTTCTCTCTCTTTAACCGGGGTATTTTCAGTTGAATAATATGAAAAATAGGTACATCTTAGGCCAGTTTTCTTCAAACCATTATGTTTTTGTCAGTGTTTTCTAAATCTAGGAAT
>NC_134876.1:38161824-38201824 GCF_041734735.1 Babylonia areolata
TTCTGGCTTCAGTTGTGTACATTGTATGTGGAGAGAGCTACTATTTTTTTTTTATTGTTTGTGAAGTAAATTGAAATAATGACAAAATCCTCTTTTTTAGATTGAAGTAATTGTTTGAATATTTGTGTCGTTCAGTTTGTGACATCAAAAGTAATTGAATCCATTCTTACCGCTGGATCTGGTTTAAAAAGACGCAAGTAACAAAGATTGACAAAAATTTGGGAAAGCTCCGAATCTGCGTCTTGCCAGGCCTACGAACCCGAACTCACCACAGAGAGAGAGAGAGAGAGTATGACTGTGTATGATGTCACTGTCTCTCACAAACATGCATGCACTCACGATGATCTGCGCACCACACACACACACACACACGCACACACACACAAGCAGAGGCGGGCGACAGGCGGGGGGACAGCTGTGTGGAGGAGACAACCGCTTCCCCTCCTGTGTTAATCATTAATTGTTGCCCCTACACTGCAGCTGTGCTCCTCTCCTATCGCTTTTTCCCTGCTGCAGCCATATCATGTGTCGCTGTGAAGGAGCACACGTATATCATTGGAGTTTGAGACTTAAAATACTGACAGTTGTTGCATCGATTTGAGAGAAGGGGAACGGAGGGTGGGTGGTGGGTGGGACCCGGATGACTGTCATTAATTTTGCTCCAGCACGCACCTTCTCACTGACGTCGCCTTCTTTTCCTTCCCCACTCTCAACACAAGCTGTCGGGCATGCATGAAGGACTCTGACAAATGCTGTTGCACACACACACACACACGCACGCACACAAAGACGTGCGCACGCGCCGCATATTTTATGCTAGTACTCATGCAGCCCACTTGGCTTACACAGAAATTATAGAATTCTGACTTTAACTGTACGAACATGCATATTGATAATGCAATGACAGTGACATCAGCATAAAAAAAAAAAAAAATATATATATATATATATAAAGGAAGAGGAAACTGCCAATATGGTTCGAAAATTATTACATTTTCATCGACCAACAATGCAAACTACCACTTACTGAAGGGAAGCAATTAGCCCATCGCGAAATCTCTGTCGATGAGGATTTTGTCCCCTTCTGTCCCACAACCTCGCCTTCTTTGCAAGTCGGGTCGACCCATGCATGCTCGTGTACCTTTCAGTTGAATCGCGTTTTTATTTGCTTCATCACTCGCTCGATTTGATCTTTATCTTTTCTTTTTTTTTTCTCTTTTTTTTTGTCAAACGTTTTAATGTAATTGAAAATGACAGATCGAAAATCTATTTAAAACACCCACCCACACAAAAGTCCCTTTTCTTACTCATCCGGAGACCAACCTTTCGCACACATCAGTATTTGTGGAAAATATATTCATTAAAATACTTATAGTATGGTTGTTAAGCAACATTTTTTGCCATCAGAATGCACTTTTGGTTCAAAGCAAACCCTTTTGTGTGAAGGTATCTAGATGTATGTAGATTAGATTTTTTAATAGAGGCAAGCTTTCCAACTCACTGAAATTGAATACCGGCCTGTCAAAAGTAGGTCACGCAGCTATAAATTGGGGAATTTCTGACACACGGAAAACGATCCTTGTATCACTGTATTCTTTGTGCAAATGTGTGTAATATTTGTAAATCGTAAACAATGATCGAGGTGGACCCAAATATGTTGTCTAGATAAGTCTTTCATTCACAGTGCTATTTAAGCCAATAAAACTAGGTCATAAGCTCTGTCAAAGCATGTTGTACGAGTACGACATTATACTGCTTGATCTGATTCTTCTTTCTATTAAATTGTTGTGATTAGTTTGGTTTTGTTTTGTTTCTAAAGTCTTAAGGCTTTTAAACAGTCAATGTTCCACAACAAGAGTTATATAATAAGGCTGGTAAAAAGAAAATCAAGGACAGCAGAAAAGTAGGTCAACCCAAATGTAGGCTACTTTGTAAGGACATTCCTATCTTCATGAGAAATTTCTAACTTACAGTCATGCAATTATTTTACATTCAAGAGTGTGCCACAGTTTCTACCTAATCACCACCGATGTTCTGGCGTGTACCATTCTAGTCCTGGTCACATTCCCCTCCACAGTAACAAAGAGCAGTGCATTGAAGTTTCAGTTTCACTTTCTCAAGGAGGCGTCACTGCGTTCGGACAAATCCATACACGCTACACCACATCTGTTGAGCAGATGCCTGACCAGCAGCATAACCCAACGCGCTTAGTCAGGCCTCGAGTGCATGCTTACATATTTGTGTACCTATGAAAGTGGATTTCATTTTACGTAATTTCGCCAGAGGACAACACTCTCGTTGCCATGGGTTCTTTTTCAGTGCGCCAAGTGCGTGCTGCACACGGGACCTCGGTTTATCGTCTCATCCGAAAGACTAGACGCTCAGTTTGATTTTCCAGTCAAACTTAGGAGAAAGGGCGAGAGCGGGATTCGAACCCACACCCTCACGGACTCTCTGTATTGGCAGCTGAGCGTCTTAACCATTCTGCCACCTTCCTCGCATTGAAGACCAGCAGCGACACATTTGCACTTCACATTGCAGGCCTTCTTGCATCCACAGCGAAGAAGTTCATAACAAGAGTCTTCCGCCTGACTCAGCGTTGTCCACAAAGGCTTCCATCCATTCAAAATCAGCAGCTCGGATGGAGTAAATGAGTTGAAGTACGCTCAACTCTAGCTGTAGAACCTGACTCCAGTAGGCAAACATTAGCTGCTTATTACTATGTGTCTCACACCATTCGCCAAAGGTTTCCTCTTTGTTCTGCCTTTTGATGAATGCACTTTGCTGCAATATATAGAGTGCTGCTGCAGTTATTTCATGGGCCAATCTTGCCCTTGAAACATGTGACACTTTTAGTAAAGAGTCTGCAACACCACTTCTGATGACTCCTGCAGACCCCAGAAGACTTGTCCACCCGCTTCCATTCAGCCAGTCCCCTAACACTCTCAGCGCTGCAATTTTGATGTGGAGTCCTCCTAGCATGACAACAAAAGAATCTTCACCAAGCTCTTCAGTGGTTTTAACACTTGACCGCCGTTTCGGCCCTATACACAATTTCAAATACTGCCCACACACACTTCTCTCGTGGTGGGTCCGCCAAGTATTACACAACTGCAACGGTCAGTCTGCGCGCGCTCCCAGCCGGTGCTGCACCGCTTATAGGCCCCCTCTGTCATTCACTAACAATTCAACACCTAAACAACGATGGGATGACAAGTTTTGATCCCTCTCACTAATTTACTAATAATTCAAGCATTAAACAATAACGCGATAACAAATTATTAATCAACTTCACAGAAAAAATCACTTATCTTTGCTTTGACGCTTGTAGGCTGTCTTTCACATACATACATACTGGCCACAGTGGTTTTAACACTTGACCGCCGTTTCGGCCCTATACACAATTTCAAATACTGCCCACACACACTTCTCTCGTGGTGGGTCCGCCAAGTATTACACAACTGCAACGGTCAGTCTGCGCGCGCTCCCAGCCGGTGCTGCACCGCTTATAGGCCCCCTCTGTCATTCACTAACAATTCAACACCTAAACAACGATGGGATGACAAGTTTTGATCCCTCTCACTAATTTACTAATAATTCAAGCATTAAACAATAACGCGATAACAAATTATTAATCAACTTCACAGAAAAAATCACTTATCTTTGCTTTGACGCTTGTAGGCTGTGGGGTGAATTAGGTCAGACTGCCACGGGAGGCGTGGAAAGGATGGGGAAAGGCGATAGTGCCGGAAATAATCTATGGCGCATCACTCCGGTCAGTAGTTCCTTGCTGTTTCGACTTGATTTTTTAAAGTTAAATATTTCATTTAAAAAACAAAATAAAGCTTGCCTCTATTAAGAATCGTCATGAGCGTGTATTTTAACACAAGTTGACATGCAGTTTATGCTTTGAACTAAAAGTGCATTCTCACATCAGTTAACAACCCCACTATTACCAGAGCTTGAAGTTTTGTGATTTTATCTTAAGGAACGGAGCAACAATTGTTCTTCTTTGCTCGTGGGCTGCAACTCCCACGTTCAGTCGTATGTACACGAGTGGGCTTTTACGTATATGACCGTTTTTACCCAGCCATGAAGGCAGCCATACTCCGCTTTCGGGGGGGGGGGGGTGCATTCTGGGTATGTTCTTGTTTACATAACCCACCGAACGCTGACATGGATTACAGGATCTTTAACGTGCGCATTTGATCTTCTGCTTGCGTATACACACGAAGGGGGTTCAGGCACAAGCAGGTCTGCACATATGTTGACCTTGGAGATCGGAAAAATCTCAACCCTTTACCCACCAGGCGCCGTTACCGAGATTCGAACCCGGGACTCTCAGACTGAAAGTCCAACGCTTTAACCACTCAGCTATTGCGCCCGTCGGAGCATCAATAATTGTGCTAGTTTGTTGTTTTAATGATTCATAACCATGTTTCTGTTTCTTTTGATGTAAAAATGGTCAGTCGTTATTTATTTACCAATTTATCTGTTGCAAAGTTTGCAGTGTCAGCTAAGGTGGAATTTCATGCTTGAATAAGCATCAATCATCCAAGAGTTTTGTTTATGCCATGTGTGATCCGCGCAGTATCCTTGGCTATCAAGTTAATTCAGTATCGTGCCACACGTTTACCCCGCTGATCCGCGCTGAGCCTCCCCTTCCGTCTCCACAGTACTTTAAGATTACAGATATGTTTGTAAGAGGATGAGTTAAAGAGCGTTATGGTTTTGGATTTTTGTTTTGTTTTTTGTTTGTTTGTTGTTATTTTGTTGTTGTTGTTTTTTTGTTTCTTTATTACTGATTTTATGCAATATTTTCATTCACATTATGATCAACATCGACAGAATAATTGGATGATACAAAAGAACAGATTGTCGATATGATTGTTTAGACACATATCAGCTAAAATTCAAAATGTGAATGGGTATACGACATACAAAAGAAAACGGCTGTTAACTGAGGCATTTGTTTCTTTCTAAATTCTACATCGGACATAGTTTCAGTTGGGGAAGATAAAACAACAACAACAACTACTACTACTACTACTGCTGCTGCTGCTACTAAATCCCCCAGAATAGTAATGGTTATGATGAAATAGATTAGCAATAACAATAACAATAATGACAATAATATAAATGGCGGTGACAACAGTATAGTTTAAAGAAAATTTAAAAAATAAAAAATAAAAAATAAAAAAAAAGAAGAAGAAGAAGAAAGCAACAACAACAACAACAAAAGCATGGACAGGTGTGTCACCAGTTATCTCCCGTCTTCTCCTCCACCTTCGTCCCCCTTCAACTCCAGACGCTGAGCTGGCTGGATTGAAAAAAAAGTTTTTGTTTCAGTCGGTTGAATTTACACCGGGTAAAGCCAAGAACGTTCAGTCCACGCCAGGCCTTAAGACCCAGGCCCATATCATAGGTCGTTGTTCCATTCAAAGTGACTAGCAGAGCTGTCCTCGAGCGTCAACTGTTTATTGCTTGGTCCGCGGTCGTCTTTGTAGTGTTCAGATCTTATTTATGTTTCATGTTCAGTCGTGTAGATGCACATGCTGTCTATGATCATTGCGTTTGCCTGTTTTTGATTTTTCTATTGTGTGCTGCCCCTGGAATGACAGACGGGCGCATGCACGTTTGCATGCGCGCGCGCACGAACGCACGCACACACGCACACACACACACACACACACACACACACACACACACACACCACCACCACCACCACCACCACCACCACCACCGCAGAGAGCGAAAGAGAGAGAGAGATCCTCACGCGCGCACACACGCACGCACACAAACACACACACACACACACACACACACACACACACACACACACACAAACACCACCACCACCACCACCACTACAACCACCACAGAGAGAGAAAGAGAGAGAGTTGCTATTTTCATTGGACTAAATGCATACATCTATGATCATGCATCCCGTTTCTTACTTTTTAATTTATTTTTTCAATTCTTATGTCCCGCTTATCATGGACTCTCTCTCTCTCTCTCTCTCTCTCTCTCTCTCCCTTCCCCTCTTTAATGCCCTTTTGAAAGTTCATCCTCCTCCTCCTCCTTCTCCTCCTCCTCCTCATTATTATCATACCATTACATCATTATTATCATTATTATTGTTATTGGTGACATTTATGCTATTCTTCCGTTTTAATCCTATTCTCGTTGTTGTGAGGGTATAGATGGGTTAATCTTCTTTCATCACCAACTCCTCCTTAATTCACACGTCTGTTAAATGCGTCTTTCTTTGACTGGCTCAGACCAAGTGAAGAACCGTGCCCTCACTGATCGCTGTGCCAGAACAAAGAGAGAACGCTCGGAAACCAAGCAACTGTTTCTTCCTGACCCTTACATGCATGCCTCGTCAGAGGCCAGGACAGGTCAGGTCAGGCTTTTGTGTGCTGGACGACTGAGTTCAGACGGCGCATTGTGCAAAAGATCAGGTTGTTTTCGTCCGATCATTCGAGTTCGGACTTATGTCAACTATCCTTTCCTCCGCACCATCTCCCACCCTTCCACAATTAGGCCGGTGTAGGATCCCATATTGTCTCCCACCTCGGATGCGTCACCCCAACCCTGAAAATGTCCACACCTTGTATCCTAGAACGCCCCCTCTGCCGAAAATGTCTCCCCAACCCCTCCCCTATTCCCCACCTGCCCGCTTTTCTCCAGCAAAACATTTTCTACATCTGCGATTGCATGCCGCGCGCGCGCGTGTGTGTGTGTGTGTGTGATATCATGCCCTGCTCTCAAACATTTCCATTTCCATTCTTGTTACGAACCAAAAGGTCTTGTTTGTTTCTTTGTCTTTTTCATCTTTGTCCTTTTATTAGTACCGTACTGCAGTACCCAGAGAGCCTAATCCAGCTGATTGCGTCATTCCACGATGGCATGCAGGCGAGACGACAGGAAAATACTGGCATGTCGGATCCGTTCCCTGTGGTAAATGGAGTGAAGCAGGGCTGCGTCCTGGCACCCACACTGTTCTCCATTCTCTTCTCTGCCATGCTGATTGACGCCTTCCAAGCTCCCAAGACTGTGACTGGGGCATCTACATTCAGTTTCGCACAGATGGCAAACTTTTCAATTTGCGGCGACTCCATGCCAGGTCCAGGGTGTCTGAGGCACTGTTGAGAGAGTTCCTCTTCGCTGATGACTGCGCGCTTGCTGCACACACCCATGAGGACATGTAGTTCATTATGGGCAGGTTCTCAACCTCCTGCAGGCGCTTTGGACTCACCATCAGCCTCAGCAAGACCGAGTCCATGTACCAACCAGCTAGCTCACAGAACGCCAGTGCCTTCTCCCCACCTGCTATCAAGATTGATGACACAGAGATCAAGTCTGTCGACAAATTTTGTTACCTGGGCAGCACCCTATGCAGCAACGGAGCCCTTGATGCAGAAGTGACGCTGCGCATCGCCAAGGCCAGCTCCGCCTTCGGCAGACTCAACAACAGGCTGTGGAACAACAAAGGCATCAGGCTCAGCACCCAAATCAAAACCTACAGAGCTGTTGTGCTGACCACCTTGTTGTACTGCTGTGAAACATGGACGACGTATCGTCGTCACATTCAACAACTTGAGCAGTTTCACCAGAGATGCCTACGAAAGATCCTCGGCATAAGGTAGCAAGACAGGGTCTCCAACCTCCAGGTCCTAGAGAGGAGCGGCCTGCCCAGCATCGAAAGCCTGCTGATCCAGTGTCAGCTACGCTGGACAGGACACGTTGTCCACACGACAGACAGCAGGATCCCGAAGGTGCTACTGTATGGCCAGCTGAAGGAAGGCCACCGTGAACTTGGAAGACCCTGCAAGCACTCTAAGACAAACCTCAAAGCCTGTGATATAGACATCGCTTCCTGGGAAACTGATGCCCTTGACCGCTCTCGCTGGAGGATGCTGTGATCTAGTGGCATAAAGACGTTTGAAAACAAGAGAACGCTGGCCATTAAGGAGAAGCGTGAGCGAAAGAAGCAGGGCTCAACTTCTGGAGACGTTTTTACAACATCTGTGGGAAGTGCTGTGCATCCAGAATCGGCCTCTTCTCCCATATGAGGACACACACCGACAGTTAAGCCTGCCTGCCTACTCATCTGTCGGTCCGACGGGAGACTCCATCACTGCAGTGAATATAGAAAAGGTAATCAAAGGAGGGGAGAGAAAAAAAGGAAGGAACGAGTCAAGTTTTATTAAGTTTCAAATGAG
Source organism: Babylonia areolata (assembly GCF_041734735.1). Classification (NCBI taxonomy): domain Eukaryota; kingdom Metazoa; phylum Mollusca; class Gastropoda; order Neogastropoda; family Buccinidae; genus Babylonia; species Babylonia areolata. The sequence goes on from NC_134876.1 coordinate 38,170,053, forward strand.
TTTATTTATTTACATAGTTTTAGATACCCTTTCATGTATCTTATGGCTTATTTGTAACCAATTACTGTACAAAGAAGTCTCTGACTAAAACGGAAGAAGGGGACGTTTTGGCCGCTGAAAATGTCGGCAGGGAACATTATGAACGGCGAGAAAGTCCCCGGGGGACATTTCCAGCGTTCAGATTGTCCCCTGGGTACGTTTCCAGGGTGGGGACAATCTGGGACACTACACCGGGTTGCACAAGCAAACTTGGCAGCGCGAAGTGTGCTTAGTGGTAGTCTTCTCTTTCCTTAGGTCTTTACCCTTTGTGTGTGGCTTTGACCACGAAGACTTCTCAGCTGCCTGGCATGGCCAGCGCTGTCAAGTCGAGTAACGTCAAGTCCAGTCAGGTGAACTCAAGTCAGGTCAAGGTTTGATACAGGAAAGACCCCATTTATACACGAGGGACAAACATAAATAAACAAATGAAATAAATAATTACATTGAAACACGAAAGGACTGGAATGAGGCAACAAAACACGGCGATCAATGGTGATTCAGACATCGACTGTATTCTATAAATAAAAAACAACACACATGTGCGTGGCTTCTCTATCTGTCAGGCGGTTTTACTTCTCCATCTGAACAGTTTGTTTAACTATCTGTCTGCAGCTCTCCCTGTCTTTGTCTCTCCGTCTCCATCTCTGTCCCTCTCTGTCTCTGTCTGTCTCTCAACATTTGAGTTCGAGTTCCTCCTCCCCCTCCGCCTGTCATCCTCTCTCATTTTTCACAGTGTATACTATACTTGACGTGTACAACAGTGCTATCTTGCAATGACAAATTATCAGTGATTGCTATGTCGTTTGGAAAGTAGCTGTGTGTGTGTGTGTGGTTTGGAAAGTAGCTGTGTGTGTGTGTGTGGTTTGGAAAGTAGCTGTGTGTGTGTGTGTGTGTGTGTGTGTGTGTGTGTGTGTGTGTGGTTTGGAAAGTAGTTGTGTGTGTGTGTGTGTGTGTGTGTGTGTGTGTGTGTGTGTGTGTGTTTTCGTCACGTGCTTCGACATTAGTATGTGTGCCTGTCATCTTGTCTTAGATTGCTGTGTTTCTGCGTTCATATTCGGTCGTGCCTGGATCAGCATATTGAGGGAGAGATTGAACCAACTATGAAGTTAGAGAGAAAGAGAGGGGGGTGGAAGGTAATGATAATAATGATTCAGAAACTTTGTACAGCAATTTATACCAGGCGGGGAGGATAGGGTAAGAGGGAAGTAGGTTACAAAGCTAAATGCAATTAATGAAGTAACACACACCGCAACTACTACATAAAAAAAAAGAAAAAAAAGCGAAAACAGAAAACAAGACAATGCACTGACTGACAGACATGACAAGCTTTTTCTTCAATGCTTAAAAACATCACACTCGCACATCAGAAAAAGAGAAAAGACGTTACACTAAAGCATGAACGAAAAGAGAACCATCCATGATTATTAACCATCCAAATGAATCCGAAAAGTCCACCCTTCCTATCAAATGGATTATATATTTATCCGTTAAAAACGGAATTATCTATGTAGGCCTTTGTATACGTGCTAACTTTACGTACCAGTTCATTCAGCAACATCGGCAACTGGGAAAAAAGCTGGAGAGAGCTGGTGCATTTCATGCAGTGCGCGCGCGCGCGCGCGCGCGCGTGTGTGTGTGTGTGTGTGTGTGACAGAGGCAGAGACATACAGAGACAGAGACAGAGAGTGGTGACAGGCAGACAGAGACAGAGACATACAGAGACAGAGAGTGGTGACAGCCAGACAGGCAGACAGACAGACAGACAGAGATAGTTTTATAGATCGGTGATGAGTTTAGAGATTCTATTTGCAGTCAAATAACTCACATCTTACATAAGAAATTCATTTTTCGGCTGGGAGTTGGTCTTCTGAATAGTTTTTACAAGTGATGAGGGAAAGGCACTTTAAACCGATATCCTCACTCCACCTCGATGTGAATGGGTACCTGACCGACTGGCGAAGGATAAAACGGTTGAGGAGAAGATTAAGCCCCGCCTTCCCATGCCGAGCCCTTGACAAAGTGAATATTAACTCGCTGCCTCGATGGTAATGGGATCTTTAACATTAAAGTTATTTTGAAAAAAAAACAAAAACACACCAACCCCCCCCCCCTCCCCCCCCCAAACCCCCCCCCCCCCCCCCCCCCCCCCACTTAATGGGACCTACTTTTTTTCAACTTATATATGAAAGAAATACAGATCTCTCCATGCGCTAGTCATCACTCCCAACTGTTCTGGGGAAACTGACCGGCTGGTCACCAGCAGAGGGGAATTATCTTTGTCTCATGATTATTCAACTTTACTCCTGACTTTAGTTAGAGCTTCAGACCTTCGTCGTGAAGAAAACTCGGCACTGTAAAACAAAAATTATGGATTGATCCTGACGTGGAAAATAGGCCTACTTACGTGTTCTTTTTAAGATTCAGATGTTGCTTCAGTACGACTCCAAATAGACGAGAAAAGGCAGGACATGATAAGACAAGATAAAACATGCTTTCTATCAGGGCCAGTTAGTACCCGAAAAACTCGGGCATCTGCTCTTCACAAGTCCAGACAGTGCCTGTCGCCGAACGTCCCTTCACGATGGAACATATTTACTCAGACACTCATGTAGTGCGTGTACCCGTAATCTGTTTGAATGGGATCTCTGACTTTACTGATTTTCCTTCTCCACCTCGATAACTCCTGAAGGATTGTCCGTGGCCTTTACTGCCATTCTGAAGATAAACAGTACATCTTTTGAGGCCGTTGCACTCAGTCGTCGTACCGATGTTGTCCTGTTCGTCTCGTCAGAAACTGTGACTTCCTTACACCTACACTATGTGTTGTCTGCCTGTCTCCCAATCCCCACCCTCACCCTTCCACCCTGTCACTCCCGCTCTCTTCGTAGATTTTCAAGCATGTGCTTTAAAAAAATCACGGATTATCTTGGGATTTTCCATCAGTCTGACCAAGGACAGTAATAAGAGTTCAAGAACAAGATCGGAGCGCTGGAAATTTTAATAACTTGTGTAGATTTGATGCATGAACACCGTTTTAGTTTATGAAAGTACAATTTGCTTCTTAACACTTTCATCGTATTGTTCTTTTCTTCACTCTGTCAACAACCGTGGGAAAAAAGACCACTTTATTGCCAGTTGTAATACAAGGCATAAAACCTGTCTCGCATTAAAACAAATAAACTATTTTATTTTTTGCCGGGATACATAATGCGATTCTGAAACAGATCATGGTTTGGCATATAAATTTCTCTTTCTTCCGGTTTGTGTTCGCGCTGGCTCAATGGGTGAAATTCTGAGCGAGGAAGGCGTTTCAGAAAATAGGGATGTCAATTTTTCATTGGCGCTTAAATGTTTGGGGCACTTTGTGGCATACGCTTTGTTCTTGGTCTGTCATAAGCAGTGCTGTCGTACAGCCATTGTTGCATATCTGTCGGTTATGGGCTGATACTTGTCAGCCTCTCTCTCTTTCTCCCATCATTCCTTCATACACGAACAACGTAAAACAACAGCAAAATACAAAATATCATGTCTAATGATAACTGGCTTGAGAGTAAGCATGTACTATTCTATTGTTTAAAAGTGAAAGATATTGCGTCCCCGCTTCTTTTGCTTTTAATTCACTTTTTTGCGCACGCGCGCGTGCATTTTCGAGGTAGGGGAGGATTAAGATTTTGACAGTCCTGATTTCATTTAAATCGTATGATCAAATTCTTTAGTCACCATCTCTCGGATGACCTCTCATAAAGCAAAACTTAACGTATCTGTTTAAAGTGAAAACAAAAATGTACTTAACACATTCAGTTCTACAAGGTGTGCATGATAAAGAATATGACAGAGAAAAATAAAATGAACAACACACACACACACACACACACACACACACACTCGTAAGGAGACCCACCATTTCCAGTCGTTGACTTTGTTTTATTCATCCACCTTCACACCGTCCCACTTTGTGAACATTTGCAATGTCGTTTTACAAAACAACGGAAGAATGCTTTACCTACACCTGTTTACCTCTACTTATCTTTTGTTCAGTTATACAGTTTATTCGTTTTGTTGTTATTGAAGGGTATGGGAGAGACAGCCGTGTCTTAAAGATGCATTCATTTTGATCAATATTATTATGTTGATGATAATGATGACGATGATGATGATTAAGGAACTTTTTTGCTGGTAGACCAACAGACACCACTACAGCCTTCTTCTTCTTCTTATCTCTCTCTTTCTCTCTCCCTCTCTCTCTCTCTAAGGTCCAAATACCCACATACAGAGGGAAAGGTTCAGACAGATAATTTTAGCGAATCGACCAGCACTTTTGTGTAAATGAGGTAAGAAACGAAATCTTACTTGTCATGCATTGACTACTGCTCCACATAAAAAAAAACAAAAAAACAAACAAACAAAAAACGTGAAAAGGGAGCTTGACATATTATATGAACTGTCCAATCAAAGGAAACTCTAACCACTTTCGCTGTACAGATACTGGAAGACAGAGATTGGGATGGAATGGGTTTGGCCGTCGTATGATTTTTTTGTTGTCAGGGAAGCGAGGAGGAATTTTGTCACACATATCGGTGATTGAAGACATTTTGTTAAAGTATTTATGAATACATTTGAGTATTATCGGTTAGAAGGGGTGGGAGATGTGAATGAATGGAGGGTTGGGGGAAACTGGGCAAATGAGGGTGAAATGTGGATGAAATTTGAAAAAAATTCAAAAAAATTCTAAATACAATTACAGGAAATTCCTTAAAGGACTTCGTAAAAGAGAAGTCGTTAAACTGACAAGCGAAACAACTGATAATGAATGCAAAAAGTAAAAAACATCAAAGTTCTCAGTCACTTGTGAAGACACACTATAGTGTACATAAGGCTTCATCAAGCTACAGTCAAAAATTATATGCTCAATTGTCAGGTTACTAAAGCATATGTACTTGACATTAGAACAATACTTGGTCCGTAATGAATTTGATAATAGTCTGAGAGCTAAACTCAGAATTGGTCTGCGAATCGGACCAAAGTCTGAGAGAGTCAACTGACGAGGTTTTAGACTTGAATTCAAGCACCTATAAAAGTCTCTTTCTAGTATATTGCTTATTTCCTTGTATGACAATGGGCAATATACTTTTATACTATCTGTATGATTTTTTGCTCCCCCTTTTTGCTGCCCTGTCTGCTTGGTCGTTATAAAGGAATCCAGTGTGGGATGGTATCCAACAAAAATCAACATTTGTACCCTTCACAAATAGGGAGTGCAATAAATACCTAAATTCAAACAATAAATCTTCTCTTTGATTATTCTCAAAAAGGAGCAAACTTTTTAAAACAGATTGAGAATCAACACAAAATAGGATATTACTTACTATGATTGTCAGGGAAGCAACAAAGGTCATCAGCTCGTCCCTCTTTTCTTCCTCTCGCCCTATTTATCCCCCCTCACCCCCCCCACCCCCCCACCCCCCACCCCCCCACACACACATTCTTTCTCTCCTCCATCCCCACCCATTCTTTCCATCACCCACAGGTGAAGGATCTGTGGTTAGACAAGGGCGTACGGACGGCTGCTGAACATGATTGTTAATGGACATGGAGTTATGGGGACGGTAAGTGGAGTGTCCCTTCGTACAAGGAAGAGGTAATGTCGCCGTAGTTTCATGTGCTGCCGTAACCCTCTCCCAACCCCTCCTCCTGCTCCCCCACCCCCGCCCCCCATGTGGCCCGGGGCCACGCTGTGATGGAGTCGTGTTGCTTTAAATCTGGGTCGGGGTGCAAGTTCTGACACGTGGAGAGCAGCACAGAAACAAACCGCCCCTGTGTGTGCGTCTTCAATTTGACGTCTTTCCACTTAAGTGATGTGTGTGTGTGTGTGTGTGTGAATATTTTTTTGTGATGGAAAAACAAGGGATTGTGACGTCCTGGTAGGGGTCAAAGGAATGGTGTGGGGAGGGAGGAGGGGTGGGGGAGGTTATTTTGCGCACGCGCAGGCATCGTGGCCTGGTTTTTGTTTTGTTTTGCTTTTTGTCTCTGCCGTAATCTTTGTGACACAGTCATGTTCTCTATTCTATTTTTTTTCTGCGCTGCGTGTCTGCCTCTTTTCCTTCTGTCGCTCTTTTGCACATTCTGTATCAGTCACTCTGTCTCTGTCTGTTATTTTTCTCTATCTGTCGCCTTATCTATGTCTTCCTCTCTCGGCCTCTATCCCATTTTGTTGAAAAGTGTCGACGGTTGAAGAGATCAATAAATTATACGTTGAAGAATAATGAATATCCCAGTCTGTTTCGATGAAGTCTGAGCTTCTGGCATCAAAAGCACGAGTGCACATCTAGGATCAAATCAAAAGCACGCTTCTGCTAGCGTAGAAACCTGTTGATTTATTCATATAAAGCATTCAAGTGGCGATCTGATATTATTTCTTAAAGGATTTGTGTTTGGGTGCCATTCGATATGAAATGCTATGGGGTTGTCAAATAATTGTTCAGCTGCAATGTTTCAGGAGGGATCAGTTAGCCTATGGATAAATGAACACTTATCTTCCAACCTCTCTCTTTCTTTCCTTCTGTTGTAGAAAACAATTCCAAATCGGTGACCGAGTGTTTTATACCTTGAAGTGATTGTCTGATTGGCGTTTCAATGTTCACGATCACCCGGGAGGTGACTATAGTTGAAATATTGATGCCCCACGTCTTACAAAAGGGGTAACAGGTTGAAGTGTTGCTCCCCCGATTTCACGAAAGAAGTGACTGGTTGAAATGTTAATGACCAACGATCAACAGAAAGGTGACTGGTTGAAGCGTTGCTCCCCAGCATTCACAAAAGGTTGCTAGCTGAAGCGTTCATGTCCAACATTTACCAGAAGGTGACTGGTTGGAGTGATATTGTCCCATGTTTTAATAGGGAGGTGAATGGTTACAGTTTTAATTAATGACTACATACAACTTTTTTTTAGGCTCTCAATGCCTGAATAGTGTGTTTGGTTTATGCGTAGTGAAGACATCTGTCCCCGGCCCTTTCCTTATATATATATATATATATATATATGTGTGTGTGTGTGTGTGTGTGTGTGTGTGTGTGTGTGTGTGTGTGTGTTTTACTACCAACATGAATTTTTCTACAGAATTTTACCAGGGACATATTTCTTGTTGCCATGGGTTCTTTAATGAATCTGTACGGACCAGTGCTCACACTTTGACATCTCCATGTAAATGAAACTAGCTGCTTGGAGTAGTAATGTTTCAAGTTCACCAGGAAAGTGATAGGTTGGAGTGTCAATGTCTTACTTTGGCCAGAGATGATAGGGCTGGAGGGCTGATGCTTATCAGAGACACCGCTAGATGGAATGCTCGTTGACCACTCGGAAGGTTATCATTTAGATACCCTTTTACCAAGTTTACAAATGCTTCAGAAGCAGAGCTCAGACAAACACACTGTTCTGCTTTTATTCTGTTCTTGATGCTTATAGTCCAGCCGACCGCACAGGGCCATATCAGGGCTGTCAAACCATACAAATGCTCAACCACGTCAACACAAAACTATCACATCAACAACAAAAAAAGTATATATATATATAAATAATTTTTTTTTTAAACCCAACTAAGACAAACCCACAAATCACAGTTCATGACACAGAACCCCAACCATTTAGCTCCTTATGGCAAATAAGACTAGGCCATGCTGAGGACGCCAGCCATTCCGCTTAATTCATCATCCCCAGATTACAAAAAAATCGTAAAAAGGAAAAGAAATACTTCAAAGCCAAACAAAAGATACATAAAAAGGCCATATGGGCAAATACCACTGCAAAATGGGCAGCTAATGCCCATCCCAGTGTTTACATCTCACTACCTAATCGCCAGAGGAAAACAGCACAGATAGTACATCATAGACTGCGGAAAAGAGAAAAAAAAGTGTCAAGGTTTGGTTGAAAATAGGAGGGGAATGGACTGGGGAGGTCGAAAAAGGAGACAACAGTGAAGAATGAGAGAAACAAAGAGAGTAATAGAAAAGAGGACATTTCTCGCACAGAATTTCCAGAAGGCGGGGATGCTATTTATACTGAAAGACCCCCGGCATCCCCACGGGGGATCATAGACACACCGATAGCATGCTACGCATTCGTATTTATCAACCTTTAACCTGTTTTGCCAGAAAACGGATTCAAGAGACAGCACGAGATGTCATTGTACTAAGTTCTTACGTCAACGCAGAGGTCGCAACAGGCACGTGTGAGTGGCGTTGCCCGTTCGTCGTGTCTCCGGACTGGCAGCTAGACGGACACGCTGTTGCAAGGCTTTTTCTTTCCTCTCGTTTGCATGCACACGGGAAAAAAAGGGGGAAAAAAAGAAGTAAATCTGAATATTTCTGGGGAGGGAGAAGGGAAGGAAAAGAATATTAGTGGGCTTGTTGAGTTCCTTTGCTTTTGTGCAATTTGCTGGCTGAGCTGGAACGTTTGAAGAAACAAAAAACAATATTGCGGGGCTTTAAATATGACGTACGTTCAACAGCGGCTGGTAATTTGGTATCCAATTGGGAGTCCAATCCTCTATCACAAAAAGGTATGTTCATATGTACTCGTTTTTGTTTTTGTTTTGTTGTTGTTTTTAAATCATGTCCAAATCGGTCTGTACACACTCATGTACGAATGCGCATGCATATAATTATTTATTCATTCGATGGTCTGAGAAGCATAACGTGTCACAGGAACTGTTGTCGTTAGTTGTGTATTTATTAATATTTTTGCTTATTATCTTATCATTGAAAGTAAGGGTTTTGTGTTGCATTTCAGACTGATTTTTTTTTCTTTCTTTTCTTTTTTCCCCCCATCAGCCTTTAACATCGTTTGTGTATAGTTTTGACTCACTTTGTGTATTTGACTCTTTTGTGTACACAGAGTGAGTCTGTGTTATAACCCAATGTTCGGTTGTCTGTATATATATATATATATATATATATATGTGTGTGTGTGTGTGTGTGTGTGTGTGTGTGTGTGTGTGTGTGTGTTATATGTGTGTGTGTGTGTGGTAAACTTAAACAAATTCATTTTCTTTGGAAATACATTGCCTACCAATACCAACTTCGGATGAATCATAGTTTGAAATAAATCTTCACAGTCGTACCAATAATAGGTTGTAAATCTTCCGAATTAAACCGTATTTCCGGATCATTTACGGTTTATTTCGTTGAGGCTTGATCCGGATCTAAGAAATCCATAATCTCTCTTCCCAGTCGCCAGAATGTATGCTAAGTTTGGTTATAAGACGGCGTGACATCGTTTCTCTTGTTCGCAGTTAGTTTCAGTTTCAGTTTCAGTAGCTCAAGGAGGCGTCACTGTGTTCGGACAAATCCATATATGCTACACCACATCCGCCAAGCAGATGCCTGACCAGCAGCGTAACCCAACGCGCTTAGTCAGGCCTTGAGAAAAGAAAAAAAATCTGTGCAGAACACATTCAGTGACACTAACATCATCAATGTGTTTACTGCTTATGCATATTCTAATGTGGATACTGAATTAACTAGAATGAACATAAAAGAAAAATTGAATGGACCCTAGAGAAACAAGCTACATTTTGCGGTGTGCCCTAGAGAATGGCAACGTCTCTTTTTCCACCGAATTAAAAGAATTTTGAAAACAATCGATATACATATACATATAGGTATATGTATATAACATGACTGGAACAGTGTTATGACCTCGAATACCATAACATATTTATCGCGTTAAAAAAACAAAAACAAGATAGCTTTAAGTATTGAATTTGGTTGTATGACGTCAGATGCACTGTGGGGCTGTGAATAAGTCTACTTGCTTCCGAACTGGACATGCATGGTTCAGTTGCACTATCATGCCTTTTTGACTCACTTGTGTAAATGAAGTGAGTCTATGTTATAACCCGATGTTCAGTTGTGTGTGTGTGTGTGTGTGTGTGTGTGTGTGTGTGTGTGTCCATGGTAAACTTTAACATTGTCATTTTCTCTTGAAATACTGTGTCTGCCAATACCAAATTTGGCTTAAACACAGTAGGAAAAAGATCTTCACAGTCATACCAATAATAGGTTGTAAGTCTCCCGAATTAAGCCGTATTTCCTGATCATTAACGGTTTGTTTCGTTGAGGTTCGTTCCGGAATCTAAAAACACCATTTCAACACTTCCCAGTTGCCGGAACGTAGACTGTGCTTTGACTGTGTGACCTCATTTTTGACTCACTTGTGTAAACAAAGTGAGTCTATGTTTTAATCCGGTGTTCGGTTGTCTGTGTGTGTGTGTGTGTGTGTGTGTGTGTGTGTGTTTGTCTGTGTGTCCGTGGTAAACTTTAACATTGACATTTTCTCTGCAAATACTTTGTCAGTTGACACCAAATTAGGCATAAAAATAGGAAAAATTCAGTTCTTTCCAGTCATCTTGTTTAAAACAATATTGCACCTCTGGGATGGGCACAAACAATAATAAATTAAAAAATTAAAAAAAGCAAAATTATATGCAAACTGCATATACTGTTTTTTTTTTGTTTTTTTTTGTTTGTTTGTTTGTTTGTTTTTTTCTCTCTAAACTTGGCACTTTGATCTGATATTCTGACACAACAACAAGAGCAGTCATTATTATCATTTTTTGTTCAAACAGGAACTTATTTTGCTAAGCATGGAAGTTTTATTTATTTTGCAGACGTTTTGGTGCAGATAGTAAAAAAGGGAAATTAATCTGTAATTAATGCCAGGGGACTTAATTTGCTTTAAACTGACCTTTCTTATCTTAAACATTACATTTTGAAATTATACTCAATACATAAAAAGCTTGTGTGTTTTACTCTCAGTGTACAGGGCTTTCACTATGTTCATTCGCACAGATCTATTGGCTGAGCCCTGAAGGTCATGGGCAAAAATCAGTTGCGTACACATATTTATACACATTCAAAGCGTGTGCTCATATTCTTCGCGAACACAAACGACGCCATTTTATTTCAAGTTGTTGACCTGCCCGTTCAATCCTATATTCAATGGACAATACACGATAATATGTGATGGAAAGTTGGAGAAGGAGACCGTTAAATATTTATTCAGAGAAAGATTTGTGAACGCCTCATCACTTACTGGATTATGCCCCAAACTGCCATAAAAATATCCACAGAATCAGTCGGAATTCACAGTTAAAAATTGTAAACCATGCGAGTTAATACCCTTGAATTGATCACGATGAAACGAAAAAATTTCCAGTCTTGACTTTTCTCAAAATAAAGTCCTTTTCACTTCTTACGACGTTTAGAAATACTTGTACTTGGCTCTACATGTTATTAGTTTAACAAAATACTAAATTTTCATTTCAGCTAATGAACATAAAAGAGAAACTGAATCGACTGTGTCGTACTACATTCCCGGCGGGTGTATCTAAACTTGTACATCTATCTAGATCTAGAGAAAACGGTTAAATGTTGCAGTGTGATTGCCGCGATAGCCACGTCTCCTTTACCGCGGACTTAAAAAGAATTTTTTTTTTTATTGCCCTTAAAATTTTTTTGAATGCCCAGGATAATATGATTTAAACAGCGTTCTCACTGCGAATACCACAATTGATTTATCGCCCTTTAAAAAAGTATGTTCAAATATTAAATTTAGTTGTGGAAATCGCCTGTTATGACAAAAGGATTTTTAACTATTTCAGCGAGTATTTTTTGCAGTTTACAGGTTATTTTTCGTTTTATAATTACACCAGTTATTTGTTTTAATCTTCGATGTTTACTTTGAGCGTGTTTCTTGTCAAATCTCTGCCATTCAAGTATTCGAAATGATCTTTTAAAATTCAACACAGACCCTCATCTGGCTTCGACTATGGAGAGACTTGACACACCGAATATCAGTTTGAATCATCATTTTACCCACAGCACGCATGCTTTTTCATGTCTTTGTGAAATTGAGGAAAAGGAAAATTGTTGCTTTAGACATCTGTCGACGAGATCTATTACATATATTCTGCTTCAAGGCAAAGGTTCCAAACCGAATACGAAATCTGCTTTCTGCCATTAATTTGTTTTCGCCAGTTAATAATAGATGATGATGATGATGATAATAATAATAATAATAATGGTATTTATATAGCACTGTTGTGAGAGAGAAGTGGGGAAGCCCAATGCCTTCGTGTCAGCTGGGTCGGCTTTCCGCAGTGACTGCAGAGGTTAGGGGCAATTGTATCACGGAGCTCACTGGATTTATTGGCCAGGCGGTACCGATCCTGGCGCCTGTATGAGCTGGAGGCAACAGTGGTTGAGGTGGTGCTGTGGCTCAGGAGCTGGCTGGCTGAGGATTTTCCGCTTTCTTTTGCTTCAACGTATCTCAGGGCTTCTTCCAGGGTCATGTCCTGTTTGGAGTCACCCAGGATATCAAGGCGGATCTCCTCGTCCTCCAACCCACGTATGAGAGCATCACGGACTATGACGTTGCTGTAATCAATTGTTGTATGGCAGATCTCAGAGGGGCATTCCACCTTGAAGTTGCAGACACCTGCCTGCTCTCGAAGATGGACAACGAAGGCCCTGACAGGTTTGTCCCGTTCCTGGCGCATCTGTTGTAGCTGTACGCGAGCGACCATGACGTTTTCTTGGCGGACAGCCAGGGACTTAATGTTACTGAGGACCATTTGTTCATCACTGGAGGCCAATGCACCGAACGTGCGTGTGAGATCTTTTCTGAGGGTCTCATCACAGCACTCAACAAGCTGGAAGACGACGTCACTACCAGTGAGACGAGTGGCTTGTTTATAGTCTGACCACCTCTGCTCAAAGTAAGCCCACTCCTCACTAGTTCCAGCTGCGGAGATGACGGGGCGGCGTACCTTCTTGGGTGAGGCTTTTATGGCAGTGGCACTATGAAGATCGATGAGGCGGGTCAACACCTCCACTGGAGTGTTTGCAGGCCAGCTTGTGTCGCAGTCAGGTGCGGGACAGGGTATGTTGGCCATGTTGGTTTTCTAACCTATTTTTGTCATAAATAAGTCTGACAACTCTTTGCTTTCACCAACACTTTATTTGCACAGATTCAAGCAATGACAAAAAGGGTCTTTAGTGTGTCTGAAACATAATGAAAAGGTGATGGATAATGAAACGAATAATGCATGGCGAATTGAATGTAATGTGATGAATGATAATAATATAAATATGTCTAGAGTTGTAATTCTCTATTTATGGGAACCGGAAACGAGAAATTCAGCCATCTCGCCTCTATCGTGAGACTTCTAGATTTTCAAAAAAAGATAATGGTTTCAGCTTGAATATCCTGGAAAGGAAAAACAAACATTCATTTTATTCATACTGATAGAACCAAGGTTAATCGTGAAAGCTACGTTCAGTTATTGGATGACAATTTTCTCCCGGACTGTAGGCGTCTTTACGTGTTTCAGCAAGATGGGGCTCAGGCCCATCTGGAGGAGGCTACACCAGAATTCATCAAGAAGGATGAATGGCCTCCACAAAGTCCTGACTGTAACCCAATGGATTATGCCATATATGACTCTCTGAAGGAGAAAGTTTACCAGGGAGTGAAAGACAAATTGATCGAGCAGGCGTTAAAGGAAAGGATAATTATGTCATGGGAGGAAATACGTAAAAGCATTTCTGCTTGGAAGAAACGGCTTCGTTTAGTCGTGGAGGAAGATTGAGGCCACATTGAGCATAAACTGAAATAAGTGAGTTTTCCTCTGGTATTGGATATGACATGCTGTTTTGAATTTGACAATACTCGCATAATTTCCGTCCGAACTTGTAGATATTTTGCAGACTTGTTGATGATACCCTAAGGTTACTGTGTGAAAATTTTCAATAAATTCCGTTTCTCTATACTTGTCAAAAAGCGGTTCACTTTTTTGGGGGGGATACGCGATATATATATATATATATATATATATTTTTTTTTTTTTTTTTTTTTTTTTTTTTTTTTTTAAGGAGGGAACGACACTTCCTAAAATTTGGAATACGTATACATTGATGCGTTTCACTCTCTCTCTCTCTCTCTCTCTCTCTCTCTCTCTATATATATATATATATATATATATATATATATATATGTGTGTGTGTGTGAGAGAGAGAGAGAGAGAGAGAGAGAGAGAGAGAGCGTGTAGACATACAGATAGGCAGATACATATGGGGGATATGCAGGAAATATGAGCGCCCCATTGTTCCAGCCAGCCAGTAGTATGTGTCATACTTTAATGATGAATGCACTTCCTGTGTCTGTACCACAACAGAAATTTCGAGTCGATTCTTGGAAGGTGAGTACTTTAAACTAATTTCTCATGGGATTTTCGGCCTTCTATTGCGTAAAGTCTAGTCCTCAGGTTAGTTGAAGCTTTCACTGCCTTGCAGAAATTGATGAGGAGGAATCTTTATACACTGACAAAGCAACGTGGAGTGATAGCCTGGAGGTAACGCGTCCGCCTTAGGAAGCGTGAGAATCTGAGCGCGCTCGTTCGAATGACGGCTCAGCCGCCGATATTTTCTCCCCTCCACGAGACCTTGTGTGGTGATCTGGACGCTAGTCATTCGGATGAGACGATAAACCGAGGTCCCGTGTGAAGCATGCACTTAGCGCACTTAAAAGAACCCACGGCAACAAGAGGGATGTTCCTGGCAAAATTCTGTAGAAAAATCCACTTCGATAGCAAAAACAAATAAAACTGCACTCAGGAGAAAAGAGAGAGAGAGAGAGGGTGGCGCTCTTTGTGTAGCGACGCACTGTCCCTAGGGAGAGCAGCCCGTATTTCACACAGAAAAATCTGTTGTGACAATAAAAGATAAATACAAATACAATACAAATTTTGTGTCGCCAAAGGCACGTGTGGTTTTCAAAGCATGATGAAACACAGCACAGTACATTTTTACTCACTTGGGGACATTCGTTGTTGGCATCTTTGGCAGCTGGGCAGAGTGCACAGCTTACATACGGCATGCCTGATTTATCAATTGTTGCTGCAGCACATCAAGGGGTGAAAGTTAAGGTATCCTCCTCCTCCTCTTCATCATTTTTATCATAACTTCTCAGTTGTATCAAAATGAATATTACAACACCCAAAAATATTGTGTCTGCCACAAGCCATCTCCACCTCTATCAAAAAAAAAAAAAAAAAAAAAAAAAAAAGGAAAAGAAAGGCTACATGATAAAGCATATCATTTGACATTTTATTTTCCAAGTACTTGTACGTTTTGGGTTTTTTGTTGTTGGTTTGTATTCATTCATCCAAATAGCACTTTAGCTTGCATGTTAAATGGACGTCTGGCAACATGGAAAAAGCATTACATTATTATTATTATTATTATCATTATTATTATTATTATGAGCATTTACGCCTAATCTTGAAAATAAGCCCTAGGTGTTTACAAATAGAACACATATGTAAATATCAGAAAGGAAAAAATTGAACACGAGATACCAAACAAAAAATATTCACCACCCAGTCCCCTCCCTCCCCCCCTTCCCCCTCTGCCTCCCCCCCCCACACACACATACACACAAGCACACGCGCATGTATGCACACAAGTCATATCACACAATCATAAATAGTACACAATAAAAAAAAAATACAACCGACAAATTCTGAAACTCTCAAATTCACTCACTCACTAATAGTCAATTTAGCCCATTCTGGAAAGGCATGAGCTGCTGAAAATAATTCAGAAGGGGGAAGGTGGGTCTTCAGACTGGATCTGAAAGATTGCAGCAAAGATTAGTGACGGAGAGGCTGAGAAAGTTGATTCCAAAGAATGGGGGCTTGGTATGAAAAACTGCGTTGGCCATATGTTTTGGTTCGAAAAGGGGGGATCCTAAACAGGCGGCTGTCAGAAGAAGAGCGGAGTTGGCGTGAGGGTATGTAAGGATGAATGAGATCAGAAAGATACTGTTGACCAGTAGCCTCAATGGACTTGAAACAAAGAGAGACGACTTTGTAAATGATTCTTTCTTGTACTGGGAGCCAGTCTAAAGCATGAAGGAGAGGAGAGGCGTCATCAAATTAAGAAGAACGAAAGACAAGACGAGCAGCATGGTTCTGGACTTTCTGAAGCCTCAGCAATGAAGTAGCTGGGTGAACCGACAAGCAGGGAATTACAATAATCCAGGCGGAACAGCACAAAGACACAGAGGACAGTTTTGGTTGCATCCTCAGTCAGGAGATGACGAATAGATGCAATTCTGCGAAGTTCAAAGTAACATGGTTTGCATATAATTTGCGATATGTTGCTGATAGGAAAGAGACTAGTCGAGTATGACACCAAGATTACGGACGGAAGAGGACAGAGGAATGTTGGTGCCACAGAGGGAGACTGAGGAAGGAAGAGAGACTGAGTGGCAAAGTCTTTGTGGGGTGATAATCATGATTTCAGTTTTATCCTCATTTAATTTTTGCTTGTTTTCAGTCATTGATGCCTTCAGATCAGAGATGCAGGCCTGGGTACAGTCAATGAGAGAGGGAAGGAGAGATGAAGGTCCTGACAGATACAGCTGGTTGTCATCGGCAAAGCTATGGTGGGACAACGAATGATGACTGACAATGGTGGAAATCGGTTGTGTATAGAGAACAAACAGAATGGGCCCAAGCACGGAGCCTTGTAGCACACCAAATGTACGTCGGACGGGGAGAATGAAAGACCGTAAACAGAAACAACATTGGACCGGTCAGATAGATATGAGCGGAACCATGAGAGAGCAAGATTTCAGATTCCAAAAGTGCGATTCAGACGGTTAAGGAGAATCTGATGATGAACAGTATCAAACAGTATCAACAGTATCGTTGTTGTCAATAGAAGTTAATGAATTGTTCGCAATTTTGGGAAGGGCTGTCTCAGTGCTATCACTGAGTGCGGTAAGCTGACTGAAACGGGTAATTCAAGTTATTGGTGCTGAGGTGTTCTGTCAGAACATTGCATATCCCACAGAAGAAATTATCAAAGCAATTTAGCCTACCACGACAGCTTCAGAATGCAAATGAGTTAGCAGCATCGCCTAGTGGCCCGCCTCCCCACGAATCAACATCATCAATTACAGTTTCATGAAGGCGTCAAAGCGTGCGGACTAATCCATATACAATACACATCTTTAACTCACTCAGTATGGCCAGTCCTCTCTTCTCCTCTACACAGACCCCTCGGATGTCCAGTGGGTGGCTGAATGACCCAACCTTTAGCTTCCGTCGTCAGAATTGTGGTATTCTTTGTCAACATTCACCTCTTCAGTATGAGAGCCTTCCACTTGCAATATTTTGATGGTGGTAATTGGGTGAAACGGTGTTAACGTCTTCTCTTTCCCCGTTCGTATGGAGAGAGTTAAAACAACAACAGTTTACCTAGGCATAATACGCATAAACCCAGCGCGCTGGTCAGGGCTTTGGTACATCTACAGTGAAGAACAACAAAATTTGAGTATAAAATGACCGTGAGCAAAATAAATCATTTCTATCTGCCACCGTGGCGAAAAGATAGGTCTAAGCGTCGCGGACTGACGGCTGGCAGGTTCGACTCTCAGCGGAGGCGGGTTTTTCGGCCCTAATTTCCTCGTTAATAGTTTGTCATCACCACCCACTCTCTGCAGCTCACAGCGAATTCCATCTGCCATTTGCATCTTCAGTAGGTTCCATGGTTTGACTTTTATCCAGTAGATAGTAATGATAGATAACCAAAAAAAAGTTACTCAGTATTATTCATTTATTATAATGGTAGGCATGGTGCCATGTTTTCACTTGATGCACATGAATTGTTTATTCTTTTGTTAGCTGAAGATATTGTTTTGATTTCAGAGACTGTTGTGGGTTTACAAACACAATTGAATAGTCAACAGCGTGCAGCTACATCTCTACAGTTAAAAGTAAATATGTCTAAAAGCAATATTATTGTATTTCGGAAGGGTGGATGTTTAAGTGTAAGAGAACGTTGGTTTTATTATGGTGATGCAATGCCTGTTGTTAACGTCTGTAAGTATTTAGGAATTCTTTTTTCTACCCGTTTGAGTTTTGGATCAAGCAAGTAAAGCAAAAAATGCTTTGATCCGTGTAATGAAAAGGTTATATACTTTGAACAATAATTCATTCCACTTGTACTTGTTTATTAAGCTGCTTGATTGTCAAATACAACCAATAGTACATTATGGATCTGAGATATGGGGACTAGATACTGCTGTTTTACATTGTGAATCTGTCCATTTATTCGCTTTGAAGAAATTTTTAGGAGTAGATTTGCGAACACCGAATGATCTTGTCTGTGGTGAAACAAATCGCTGTCCAGTAATATATGTAAACTCTGTTGTGAATTATATTCGATATTGGCTTAAACTGTTGCAAATGGGTGATAACAGAATACTTTATAAAGCCCATAATATATTACATGATTTACATAGAAAGGGAAAGAATAACTGGGTAACGAAGGTTCGTCTTTGTTCAAATATGGATTTGGTTTTGTGTGGATGGAACAGGGTGTTGGTAGTGTTAATGGCTTTATGTCTGTTTTTCGCCAAAGGCTTATTGATTGTAGATGGCAAACATGGTATGGTCACATTTGTACTAGTAATAGATTTGTATGTATAGAACATTCTGTAATATACCTGATTTGAAACATTATCTGTTGCTAGATATAGACAGGCATTTGAAATGTGTAACCACGATACTTAGACTAGGTATATCAGAATTGACAGTGCATCACTTTAGATACAGAAGTTTTTGTGCAAACGATTTAGTCTGTCCTTTATGTCTTGAAGCCCAAGAAAACGAAATGCACTTTACTCTTTGCTTCCCAGCGCTAAAACATGTACGTCAAATGTTTATAAAACCAAACTACTACAAGCATATCCCTCTATGTTCAAGTTTAAGTTGTTAATGTCGTCAAGCAATGACATATAGTTTTTCGGTATTTTTATATTAGGCATTCAAATTGATAGAAATTGTTACTTCGTAAAACAGTTATAATGTACTTTTTGTTGTTTATATATTCACACGGATACAATGTACGTTTTGTTGTCAGCGTTGATGCTTATTTGTTTATGTATTTCTGTTGAGTTGTATTATATTTACGTATACCCCCTTTACTCTGGGCTGTGGCCTGATTGTGAATAAACCATTCTAATTCATTTATTACAAGATTGCAACACCACATATCACAAAAAAATACATTCACGATGAAAACATGTCAGTTGCAGTCTTTGGAAAGAGACGGCGTCCTTCAAGTTGAGAGGACTGCAGTTGAAAGCACTTAACTTGATTGATGATCATTTTTGTCTTCGTTTTTTTCTGTAGGCAGAGAAACCTGCCCTTTTATTTTTTCCCTTTTCTTTTTTGAATAACTTTTTTTAATTTAGTTATTTTGCATTTAGGGGAGAAGCACCAAATATGAAACAATTAAGTATAAACTTGTCTTACCCTTGCAAATAAACTGAGAGCCAGGCTTGTGAGTTGATTTGATAGAACTTTAATCGAGGTACCTTTTAACACGAAAAAAGCTTATAAAATCCGAAACAAAGAAGGATAACTGTTTTAAGAATGAAAAAGCCATGTTTCATAATCGGACCACTTGCTCCAAATATGAAACATGTCTGTGTCAAATATGAAACACAGTTTTATATTTAGACCATGTGCTTCTAATGTGGCATGTGTCAGTGCCTGATGCGGAAAAACAATAATGCCTTACAAACTGAGCTGTTAAACGGAGAATTGAAAAAAGCAAGACACTACACAAAATAAATCTAACTGTGCTTCAGTAAAAAACATCAATTTGAAACACACGTACACTCACACACACACACACACACACACACAGAATGTAACCCAAACTGTCTTCGCACGAAAAAGGCCCTACGTTTAGAAGCATTGTCAAAGTAGAATGGCGAATAAGCCTGCCATGTGACGTAAAACAGTATTGTGACACGTTTTCTTCGCTTGCTCCTGTCATGAAACACCTTTCCTAATATGAAACAGTGTTTCGATTTTGATAGGGCTGTTACCTGTTTCATGTTAGGAATAATGTAGGCACCCACTACCATGCCTTCTGCTCTAAAAAATAATTAAGTTATGCACCAGTGCTGCTTTCTATACTTTGTTTGGACTTTATACCTTGTTTGGACTGTATTATTGTGATTTTCGTCTAGAAATGTATCTCTTGTTTACTGCTATTCATATGCGTATAAACACAAAAAGAAACAAAGAAAATACATGGGGTAAAATATATGTGCATGAAGGAACTTACCAACAGACTTGTTGATAGAGCGGATGCTTACGGAATGGAGGTCAGCACAGATAAATCCAAAACTATGGTAAACAGCGTGAACATGGCCCATGTCACTATTTTCATGAACGGAGAACAACTGGAAGATGTCGGGAACTTCAAATATCTAGAAGCAACCCTGACAAAAGATGGAAGCAGCAAAGCAGAAGTAAGAATTCGCATTGGCACAGCCACTGCAGTCATGACCAAACTGAACAGAGTGTGGAAAAGTAACATCCGATTCTCCACAAATTTCAAACTCTACAAAGCCCTGGTAGTCTCCATTGTACGGTATGGTTGCGAGGCATGGACACTGACGGCCGAAACTGAAAGGAAGATCCAGGCCTTCGAGAACAAATGCCTGAGGAAGCTCCTTCAAATTCCCTGGATCGAGCACAGGACCAATGAACATGTACGGAGCAGAATTGAGAACCTTGCTGGACCTCAGGAACCTCTCCTTTCAACTGTGAAGAGACGCAAGCTGATATGGTTTGGACACAACACTCGACACACCAGCTTGTCCAAAACAATCATGCAAGGCACCATCGAGGGCGGGAGAAGAAGAGGAAGACAGCGGAAGAACTGGCATGAGAACATCAAACAATGGACCGGACTCCACACACGTGAGCTGCTGCCAGCGGTTGCCGACAGAGACAGATGGAGAAGGGAGGTTGCGTTTGCGGTCCTCAGGCTTCCCCCAACTACACTTTGTAGTTATGGGCCTGAGGTGAGGTGAGGTGAAGAATATTTCGTTTGTGTATTTCATGTGTACATGAGAGTAACAAATTCAAAATATACACCATTGTTAAGTTCACATACTACTATGTTACTATGATATTACGTATCCCAATATTCTTTTTCGTGTGATCAGCGTCCTCAGATTTTCATCAAGTGACGTCTCGTCATCAATGACGCATTTTGAGTTATCGCATTTCGAATTTGCACAGAGGGAATACAGGTATAAAGTTTTGTGAGTATCAATTCCATTCACCCACATGCATTTTCAGAATAAATCCCGACAACATCCAAAATATCGAAGCAGTAAGACCAATTTGGTCTGACCACAATAGAACCAGCTTTGATGCCAACTCTAGCTATTGCTGGTTAAAAACAAACGGAACCCACTTCATATATATATATATATATATATATATATATATATATATATTTACCAAAATAGAACGGAATGGACTAAAGATGATTAATTTCCTTAATAATAATTGGGTTGTTCCATATAGATTCTACGTACGTATTCAAACTATTATGGTTCATTCCCTTTCCCCGCAAATATCGCATTTCAGCCAGATAGAGCACATGTGTTGCTGAAATGCGACAAGATCATGGATCGGTTGTTCACAAAGCTGCTAAGCTACTGCTCTTAATTTTCAGTGGTAGGATAGGCCATATTTCATTCACATCACAGGGGAATCCCCAGTTATCCTTAGACGCCATTTTTTCTGTGCTTCTGGTACCAGGGAGTTTTTCACTCTAAACTGACTGACGGTAAAAGGGTTTTAATTAATTCAATATTTTATCTATTTAATCTACTTCTTGAGTGAACCAAAGGCAGCGTCAAGAGAAAGAAAAGCGTGTTGCAGTAATTCCTTCCAATCACTTCCATCTCTCAAGGAGTGAAAAAAAAAAGAAAAAAAAAAAAGAACTGACCGAGAAAAGGTTACGAGTGGGTGTTTGTGTGCACGCGTGTGCGGGTGCGCGCTCACAGGCACGCTTGCGTGTTAGTTTCCTTGTTGCCAACAGTTAGGCCTTTGGAAGCTTCGTTAATCAAGTCTTCGCCAGAAACGACACGTACATATCTGGGAAAGTTATGCATTCCTTCGTTGTTGTTGTTTCCAGATGACCTGGTCCTCATACCTCAACCCCTTTTAGTTCATTAGTGCCCGATAGTCCGTTTATCTTGAAGAACGTGACCTGGTTTCCAGGTCTCCCCCACCCTCATACCCCCCCAACCGCGCTCCCCCATTCCCAGAAGAAATGTTCGAAAAGCCTTTTTTGGAGAAGCAGGCTTGACTGATTACAGCAGTAAGACTTGTGATCACCTTGCTGCTGAAAAATGTTGTCCAACAGCTCAGGCGAGGAAGCGTTGGCATGTTTTCTGTTTGCTCTTCTGATACGCGCAGAGCTGGAACGAGGGGAGGCTGTCGGCCCAGGTGGACATAAAACACACGGAATCGTTTGCAATGTCCAGGGAACCCCCCTCCCTCAGCGCTCTACCCTCAATCCTCTTCGCGCGCGCGCTTGTGTGTGTGTGTGTGTGTTTACTAAAATGGAAATTGTTTGGTAGCGCGACGGGGTTTGTTAACCCGCTTTCCGTGGGACTTCGTGTAAAGGTTGGAGAGTTGGAATTTGCCCCGTGACCTTTCTTTTTGCAATCTTGTTTTCGTCCTTCCTACCGCAGAAAATAATGCCAAGGACGAAAGTGGAATATTCTATTGAGGGAGGCGCTTTTTCTTTCTTTCTTTTTACTGCCCTAACTTTACCACAGTTGAGGTATCTATTGAGAGTGTTTATTTTACCCACCCCTTTGTAATGTGACCGATGTTTTGTATAAGCATGAAGGTTATCTCCCTGGTCTCTTTTTCTGTCTCTTTAAGCGCATGTTGGCAATGCAAAAGTAGTGCTATGTGCATGGACTGGCGTCTTCTAATCGTGAATTTGTGAGCACGAGCGTCAACTGTTTACTGTCAGAAGTATAAGCTTAGTGCAGTCTTTGAGTGCATGCTTTCATGCGCACATGCCCGTGGGTGTTGCCAATATGTGGCCCATGTCAGCCCAGGCTTTCTCGCAATCCCACACATTCTCGCACATTGAGAGAATGCGTGGGGCCGAGTAAGTGTAATTGTTCTCCTGCCATGTTTCTCTTATTTAGACGATCATGATCATGAGGGTGATAGTGAAGACGTCGAAGGTGATGACACGAAACCTGACGCCAGTAAATGGCTAAAAATGTTACTCATATATATATATATATATATATATATATATATATATATATATATATATATATATATATCTGTGTGTGTGTGTGTGTGTGTGTGTGTGTGTGTGTCTCCCTGTTTACCTGCCGACTGTCATCTCAACGTCTGTTAGGTTGTGAGGGCGTATTGCACTAGTGTGTCTGTCCGTCTGTCTCTGTTTGTGTGCCTTTGAACGCTCTGCACTCCCCACATGTCTAAAATAATCAAGTTGAAATCCGACACTCTTACCGATTGCCACGTCTTTGGGATTTAGCGCACGTAACAGAGCTCCTGGTAACATAATGTAGAATAATCTACTTTGATAGAAAAAACAAAATACTCGCAGGCAGCAAAAAGAAAGAAATGTAGGCACTGGACTGTTGGGACGCGTTGTCCGTGGGGAGAGCAGTCCAGATTTCACACAGAGAAATTTGTTTTGACAAAGAGCAATGCAGTGCTCGCTCTCTCTCTCTCTCTCTCTCTCTCTCTCTCTCTCTCACATATATAATTATATGCACGCGCGCGAATGTGTGTGTGTGTGTGTATGTGTGTGTGTGTGTGTGTGTGTGCGCGCGTGCGTGTGTGTGTGTGTGTTGTGCGATATTTGATATATATGTTGATCGTTGTGCGTGAAGGTTTTTTGTATGTGCATACATACATTACTGTCAGTATTTGGTTGGATGTCGATGCAGTGTTTGTTTGTAAGTTGTCGTTTTAGTGTTTATTTATTAATCTGTTTATCTTTTTCTTCTTTTTTTACTCGTCGATTTTACAATGTACAGCGCAACTGGACGTGTTTTTCATAGAAAGGCGATATATAGATGATGATGATATGTGTATATTCATATTCAAACACACACAGAGTCGCAAGTACGTTATTCACACACGCACAAACACACACACACAGAGTCGCAAGTACGTTATTCACACACACACACACACACACACACACAGAGGGAGAGAGAGAGAGAGAGAGCATATATACAAAACTGCACTCACGTTCAGTTGAAATTCGTATTGTAAAAGATGAATACTCATGCCCTGAAGCCCTCACTTAATCTCTTTACCCATGTGCATCCATTTACACTCTCGCGTCGCCTTCAAAATCAACGCCATAGCAACTGACGGGAAGGCGGTGGAATGCACGCTGTTGGCTTGATGTTCGTGTCTGACATCAGGGTAGATAGAACCAGGTTTTTTCAGTTCCGTTTTTTTTTTTTTTTTTTTTTTTTTTTGATGTTGTTGTTGTTGTTGTTGTTTTTCCCCTGTACAAAATGTAGCACGTTGACTTGTATGCGCGCGTGTGCGTATGTGTTCGAGCGCGCGCGCCCGCATGTGCTTGCATTCGTTGTTTAATGTGTCGCTCCTATAATTATAATTTTAGACGATTGTATGTGTGGACACTTACTCTCTCTCTCTCTCTCTCTCTCTTAAAGGCTTTAACATAATTATTGGTGAGGACTTTTCAAAAGGCGTAAGACAGATGAGACGAAGATGAACACCACACTTGAAAAAAAAAGCTAGACAGGAAGGAAAGAGAGCCACAAAAAGTTCTCTGTCAATGCAAATGACAAGCTTGTAGAGTCAAAATACGGAGCCTGCCAGCCCGTATCTTTTACAAGCTATGTGTTTTTGAATGAGGTGGGCAAAAGAAAAGGAACACCGATATTGCCGTCCTGTGCAGACCGAAATGACACTGAACCGGCACGTCTTTTAAGTGATGAGAACGGTGTGCGTATGGGGTTCGCTATATACCTGTATAAGGCATTGAAAATCCGCAGTTTGATATGTATTTAATTGTGCTTTTTGTGTGTGCATGTGCGTTGCTAGATTTATGTTAAATGTTTTCTGTTGACAATTTGTGTTCACTGCATCCCCTTTATGAGGGGCCACGGCCTATATTGAATAAAAAATGTTCGTCCGTTCATTCTCTCTCTCTCTCTCTCTCTCTCTCTGTATTCTTTGTCTCCTCACATTTTCTTCCCACCTAATTCCTTTCCCTCGTCCTCCGCCTTCTGTCTCCCTGTCTGATCCGCTCCCCTCTCTCCCTAATCACCAGAAGTGCATCATTATTTTGTTATATTCTGTTTTCATTTTTTATTACTTTTTTTATTTCCTTTCTATTTGTTTGAAGTTTTTTTTTTTTTTTTTTTGCTTTTTTTTTATATATTAATTTTCAGAAAGACATGATTTACAGTGTTGCAAGTTGATAACTTGAAAAAAAAATTGGGGTCTAAATTGTTCTTTTGAAATGATCATTTGATTTAGTTTTCAATCTCTTAAGTTAGGATTATGATCTCTTCAAGTTGATGTGTTTTTTTTCTTTCATTCTTCAGTTCTGTCTCTTTTGTTCTTCTATTGTTGTTGTCTTTTCCTCCCCCCCCCCACCCCCCACCCCTCCTATGTTTTCTTCTTGTTCTTCTTTTTTTTCTACTTCGTTTGATTAATAATAATAATAAGAAGAAGAAGAATAGTGTTTTTATAACATTTTTTTTTTCAATTTCCATATTCATAACACATAGACAATAGACAAAATGACATAAATACATGTATCGGAAACAGAGAGAAGACAAAGTGGACGAAAACACGGTGAAATTTGATTAGCTTTTAGCATCCTCCCTGTGAGTCTTTTCATCTCGAACGTCTCCCTTGATATGCAGCCCCTCAAGTACAGAAACTTGACCGCTCTGCATTCGACTGGCTCCATTATCACACCTTACTCCAGCATATCACTGTCAAAGAGAAACTTTTATGAGTTCAGAGATGCAAATTACCACATGAACTATACAGATACGTATCATTATACATGTGCAATTCCAGCCTCCTACAATAACTGGATTGAGTCAGGGGAAATTTTTAATGAACATCCCACGTATGCTGGAGCCTCTAGAGACTGCCTTCACGTATTTTCGCGATTTATTAAACATTTTTTGTGCCCGTTACTACTTTGGTGACAATTCGATTGTGGTGTAGGTGATGATACTTGTAGTGCTGACTATGATCAGATTATGATAACTAATATTCATATTGCTTGATTAGCATACGCAGAGAGAGGAAAAGAGGGGAAAGGCAGTGACATCATTTAATACACGTGTAAATCATTTTGATGATGTGAAAGAAGTAATAGAGCAAGAAGCCGGATCCAATGTTTGTTTCTTTCTGGATTTATTTTCTTTCTTTTTTATTTTTATTTTTTTCAAACATTTTTTATTCAATTTTTACATTATTAAACACACATAAACATACACTAGTAACTACACACACACACACACACACACACACACACACACACACACACACACACACACAGAGGAACAAAAAGAAGTACTACTACTACTATTAATAAAATAATAATAATAACACAATCACAAGAACATGCTGGCAAAGATCAATGAATCAAGATCAAAATAAGGCCGCCGGGCGCAGTCTAAGGAATCCGATAAATTGTAGGTTGTCAACCTCACAATAGTTAGCACATATGTGGCCATACTTTAAATTGCATAGTAATATACAAAATATAGTAATAACAATATCAGAAGTGTATAGACAATATATATTCTTATTTCAATTTGTATTAAAAAACAAGGATTTATATGGAGACTATTTGCTGATAAAGTCATTATAACGAGAGTTTTTCCTGGTTATATATATCCTTCAACTGTATATCTATATTCCAGTTGTTGTTTTTTATGAAACCTTGCAGAACAGGTACAGTGCTGTTGATCTTGCGTTGGTACAAGTATTGTTTAGCCAGCAACAAAATGAAATAAAAAGTGGGATCAGTGACTATATTTTTGTCATGTCCAAGTATGATTAATGGTTCAGTTAATTGCAAATTTTGAGCATTTGGGCATCTTTCGTTCATCAAATCCATTAATTCTTACCAGAAACGTTGGATGGTTGTACACTGCCAAAACATGTGTCTAATACTATCTTTCATTGTGTTGCAAAAACTACATAGATCATTGTTAAGTACACTCATCTCTTTAAGTATAACATTTGTCCCAAGGCATCTGTGCACAATTCTTATCTGAAACCATTTCAGTTTAACATCCGGAATCTTACTAATGTACAAAAAACATTTTCTCCAGTCATGAACAATGTTGAGTTTTTCATCCCATTTTGAACAACACTGTGGATGAACACCATTGTCTATAAGTATGTCATAATAAAGCTTTGAACCTTTACATATGGACATCAATTTCTTGAAAATTATAGACATATTCAAGCATTGATCATTATCTATGGTTATGTTCTTGTTTTGAATATACTCTTTTATTGCTGATATGTAACCGGCAAAAGTAAGAAAATTGATGTTGACATTATATGCTCAGCAGGGTTATTACAATCTATTTTATAGAAAAATTCTTTGTATGCATTAAATACATCTGTCCAAAAAATATTTGTTTGAGCGAAAGATAATGCTATTTCTGGCTCGTATTTCTGGATATCATTCAGCACAGGAAAATTAGCCATTGTAATGTTTTTCCATTTATGATGCGTTTTACCCACTTTCCGTATCCAAGTCAATTTTAGAGAGGATGCATAGGTTTTTAATTCCGGTAATCCCAGACCACCATTTCTGATACTTTTAGTTTTTCTAGTTATCATTCTTTTTGTTACATTTCTTTCTTTTTTTAATGTCTTTGGTCTTTACTTTCCCATTTTTCTCTCTGTCTTTTTTTTTTCTTCTTTCTTTTTAATGGAATACCATTGATAATGATAATCATCAATCATTTTGTATGATATTTCAGTGCATATTGATAAATGATTTACATTCCAGTACAATGTATGTTTTTCTATACATACTAAGCAAAATTATGGGATATATGCCTGGATATGCTTGGTCACACTATATACCCATTTTCACAATAGTCACCATAAGGTGGGATTTGACCTCTCTCTCTCTCTCTCTCTCTCACATACATATACATATATTTTTCATTATTTTCTTTAAAGTTAATCTTCTTCTCCTTCTTCCTCCTCTCCTTCTTCTTCAAAGATATTTACGCTAGGAACCTCGAAGTGCCCACTTTTTTTTTTTTTTTTTTTTTTTTTTTTTTTTTTTCACCACAGCTGGTGACAGCGACACGAAAATTTCTCTACTCAGGGTGTGTTTGTTCTTCTCTGTCCTGCTTTCCCTCCCACCGCTCAACTCACATTTCTCTAGGTCTGTTCAACGCCCAGTCAGTTGGTCCTCGCCTCCAACGCTCAGCAATCAACGAACATCTGCTTTCAATCAGACTCGACATCCTGTGTATCACAGAAACTTGGCTTCGCAGTACTGTGGATGAAGCTAAGTGTCGAGATCTCGCTCCCCCTGGCTACACTACCACCTCCTTCCCTCGTGTTACAACAACTTGCAGGGGAGGAATCGCCTTCGTTGTGTCAGACAGGCTGCTCCCACGTGTTACAACAACTTGCGGGGGAGGAATCGCCTTCGTTGTGTCAGACAGGCTGCTCCCACACACAACGTACACAACTGCCTTCCCCTTCAACCATGCCTCATTCGAACTGGCCCAGCTTTCACTGTCGCTGCCACGTTCCCACCTCAATGTGTTCTGCCTCTACCGCCACCAAACAAGAAAAATAAACTTTCTGATACGATGTTCATAGAACAGTTTCCGGACTTCTTAGAATACGCTAATAGTTTACCAGGCTCCCTACTTATTGTCGGTGACTTTAATTTTCATTTTGATTCACCCACACAGTTTTATACCTCTAAATTACTTGGAATTGTCAGTTTGTTCGATCTTAACCAGTCTGTAACCGAGCCTACACACAATCGTGGTCACATCGTCGATTGGGTGTTGCACAGAAATGAGGACTGCCTCCCGAAGTCTACCACCGTCGATCACACCCTGTCCTCCGACCATCACAGTGTGACGTGTCATCTGAACCTCACCAAACCTCCCACGCCCCGTGTGTATAGGGAGGTGCGCACACTGACCTCAGTTGACTTAGACTTATTTAAAGCTGACCTGCTGACTAATATCCCTTTTGAGCCGACTGCTGACCAGCTATCCACTGTCCTACGCTCTGCACTCGGCAGGCACGCCCCGTCGACTCGGCGCCTGATCTCCAATCGTCCCCCGTCGCTTTGGTACAACACCGTGGGACCAGAGCTGTTGGAGGCCAAGCGGGAGAGAAGGAGAGCTGAGAGGCACTGGCGTGCCACTTGTTTGACCATCAGTAGGGACATTTTTCAGACAGCCAGGAATACTGTAACAAACATTGTTGACAGGGCAAAGTCAAAGTTCTACTCTTCTAAAATCCTTGCATGCACCACAGCCAAACAGCTTTTCAACGCTACGAACAATCTACTAGGTAAAATGAAAAACACTCCTCTCCCTACAACATTTTCGGTGCAGGAACTCCCTCAAAAGTTTTCTGACTTCTTCACCGGCAAAATATCATGCATTCGTGAGAAGCTTGACTCTGTTGTCTCCTTCTTCACCCGTTCAAGAACGCGTGTACAGTGGTCCTGTTTTACATTGTTTCCAACCGGTTACTGAAGATTTTGTGAAGAAAGTGTGTCTGAGCGCTTGTCCGAAATTCTGTGAGCTTGACCCTGTCCCGTCTTCTTTGTTGGTTGAATGTATTGATGTTCTAATGCCACATATTACTCATGTCATCAATTCTTCCTTACTGTCTGGTTGTTTCCCTGGAAGCTTCAAATCTGCTGTTGTACGTCCACTCATCAAGAAACCATCTTTGGATCATAATTGTTTGAAAAATTATCGACCTGTCTCTAATCTGTCATTTTTATCAAAACTGCTAGAAAAGATCATATTGTCTCAGCTCTTAGCTCATCTGGAACAGAATGGTTTACTTAATTCCCACCAGTCAGCTTATAGACGTGGTCATAGATGCGAAACAGCCCTTCTTAGAATAGTGAATGATTTGCTTTCGGGATTTGATGAGGATAAGATATCTGTTCTCGCTCTCTTAGATTTGTCAGCAGCTTTTGACACTATCGACCACTCTATCCTCTTGAACAGACTTAAAACTTCCTTTGGTATTCGTGACACTGCACTAGCATGGATCACGTCTTACCTGTCAGATCGTACACAGAAAGTGTGTGTAAATGGTAGATACTCTAGACTATCTGCCTTGAAATATGGTGTCCCACAAGGATCCGTCCTAGGTCCTGTTCTTTTCGTGCTGTATGCGGCTCCTGTGTCGGATGTCATCAGTCATCATGCGATGTCGCATGAGAGCTTTGCTGATGACACACAACTTCATCAGTCAGCTTCCATAGCTGAATTTGATGCACTGGTGACTCAAACACAGGAGTGCATTGCTGGCCTAAAGGACTGGATGACTCTCAACAAGCTGCAATTAAATGATGATAAGACTGAATTTATGATAACCTGTCCAAAGAAGTTTCGTCAACATCCTTCCTTTCCTGACTCTGTTCTGATCAATAGCACACCTGTTTCACTTTCTCCCTCTGTTCGCAGTCTTGGTGTAATCCTGGACCAGTCTCTTTCCTTCCAACAGCACATTTCGAATATCTGTAAAGTTGCCTATTTGGAACTGCGTAGAATCAGCTCTATCCGCCACTATCTCTCAACCGATGCAACCAATACACTTGTATGCTCTCTGGTTCTCTCAAGATTGGATTACTGCAACTCTCTTTTGGCCGGCCTTCCCAAATATCTGTTAGACAGACTCCAACGAATTCAGAATAACGCTGCCAGACTCATTTGCAGAGCTTCTAAATTTGACCATGTTTCTCCTCTCCTTCAGTCTCTCCACTGGTTGCCTGTTTCTGATCGAATAGACTATAAGCTATCCACTCTGACCTTTTCTGCAGTCAACGGATCTGGCCCCAAGTATCTTTCTGAACTCATCCATATCTATACCCCGTCTCGCCAGCTCCGTTCTTCCTCTGATACTCGACTTCTCAGGATACCTCACGTCAGAAGTAAGACCTATGGACACAGATCGTTTTCTTTTCAATCGCCAAAGACGTGGAACAAGCTCCCTGATAACCTCCGTCATTCTGATTCCCTCGCATCTTTTAAATTTCGTCTCAAAACTCACCTTTTCCCTCAGCAATAAGTTCAATTGTGGCAGGTCCACTTCCTTTTCCTTAGGTGTGCTTGACTATGTGTGTATACATATATATGTGTACATAACTACATGCATGTATATGAATGTGTATTGTGTGTGCGTGTGTTTATGTAAGTTTGTGCCTGCCTATGTGTGCGTATGTGTTAGGGTAGCTGTTAGATACACATGTATGTTAAAATGTATGTATGCAGTGTGTGTGTGTGTGTGTGCGTTTGTGTGTGTGTGTGTGTGTGTGTGTGTGTGGTCACATTTTAGTGTGTGTATGTAACATAGATATAATGTTTTATGTTAACAAAAGCGTTTTTGTAAAGCACCTAGAGCAGATTTCTGAATAGTGTGCTATATAAGTATCCATTATTATTATTATTATTATTTCCCCTTGACATGCTGAGAAAGTGACTTCACTGTCGCCTGGCCCTGAAACGAGAACCGGTTGTTTTTGAAGGGTATTTAACA
>NC_134876.1:38206824-38376824 GCF_041734735.1 Babylonia areolata
AACACCACTGAAGTGACTCAGCAGCAGTGCAGGGTCTCCTCTGGTGTGTGGCCTCCAGGCGACCTAACATCGATGGTTCCCTGTGGACTGCCGACGCTGGGACTGCGACGGACGAACCCGGGTGTGGCCGTGTATGGGGGAATCTAAATAAGCGGCGTGGGAGTAATGCCACTGAAACGGCGCAGATGATGGGGCAGCAAAACAAAAAAACAAAAACAAAAAAAAAGTACGGATGCCCTCGGAAATTTATTTCCTTGGTCAGCCAATTCCATGAAGGCATGCAGGCTCGAGTCCAGGACAATGGCGAAATATCTGCTCCTTTTGCTGTCACAAATGGTGTCAAGCAAGGCTGCGTCCTGGCTCCAACGCTGTTCAGCCTCATGTTCTCTGCAATGCTTACTGATGCCTTCAGAGATGGCGATGTTGGAATCGACCTAAAGTATCGAACAGATGGCAAGCTAACTTGATGGCAATTAATAAACTTGATAATCATCAAAATATAACTTGCCTGAGGCAATGACACCGGTAGCCTGCTGTACTGTTGTGTTCTCCGTGAGAGCCGGATGCGATGTGCCAGCCAACTACAGAAGCAGTGAGGTAGCCTATGTGTCATCAGTCATGTACGCACAATCACTTCGTTCCACGTAGTACAAAGGGATTATTGGTTTGTTCCCTTCTTTTGCGAGTATGGGTCTGAGAGACCCACGAATTACGAATAAGGGTACTTAGTGTTTTCTCTTCTTTGAGGAGTATGGGTCTGTAAGACCCACAACGTAGGAATGCAGGTAAAAATTTTCACAATTACGTAACTGATTAACTAATCAGTTAAAGTGTACATTAATTTACTAAAATGATGCATATGTTGTGACAACAAAAGTCATGAAATTTCAAATTAATCGGACACCAAATATATTTTAAAGGCATTTTTTAAGGCAAAAATGGGTCTGTCAGACCCACAAAGTACGGTGAAGGTTAGTTTGACACATTCTTGAGTGGATAGCCGAGTCATTCTGCATTCATTTTGTCATATTGTTATTATTAATCTTTTCTGTTTTTCTTTTGTTCCATTTCTTTGAGTTCTTGTCAGGATGTGGCTTAAGTGTGTCCAAACATTGCATATTTTCTTGGTTTAAATTGACTGAATGGTTGAGAGAACAAGTTCAGTTTTTGTTAGGTGTTTCTGTTGACGCTAAAATATAAAAAATTATTTTGATTGCCCCCTTGTCAAAAGGCCTTTCTTGGCAATGACAAATAAGTCCAGTGTCCAGTCTCTCTCTCTCTCTCCCTCTCGTGTGTGTGTGTGTGCGTGTGTGTGTGTGTGTGTGTGAGAGAGAGAGAGAGAGAGTGCGTGCGTGCGCGTGTGTGTGTGTGTATATATGCGTGTGTGGGGGGTGAGGGGGAGGGGCTGGGGGGGCGGAGGGGAGGGGGGGGGGGCGGGGAATAGGGAGGAGGGAGGTTGCGAGGATATATTGTAAGAGGTAGGGAGGACAGTGAAGACAATAATGCCTAGGACTTAATTAACTATGCAGGAATGGAAGGCAAATATGGGAGTGAATAAATAGATAATGATAAAATACACAAAATTACGAGCGCAATTAAATTAATTATCATAAAACTTTAACCTCGACTGTTTTTATACATTTCAAATAATAGTAGATTATCAGAAACATGCCCACTTCCCCGCTCCCCTCTCCTAACCCGTATGCGCGAGCACCCCCCAGTCCCCAACTGTGTCACCCCCCACCCCTCCGGTTATAAGACAAATCAAAAGATGTTGGTGGTCCAGTGGCTTCATTAATAAGACATCATATATCAAGAAGATACACAAAGGTGCGGACAAACAAAGAAGAAGGTTAGATCCAATTTAACCAAGTCAAAGTCCTATTAACACTCTTGCGTAAAATCTCGACATGGATAACAGCAACATCACCATGAGACGAGAAACACTGATACGCGACAGTGCACAAAGGCCTGCATGAGCTGCTGGGAACATGAAAGGAAAACATCACCGGTAGCACGTTAACATCTGCGCGTTCCATTTCGGGACGGGCTCCCATAGAAATGGTATGATGAGCAGTTGAGGGACCGTTATAACGCGGCCCCTGTGTGTTAAGTGGGTTGTGCTGCGGCATCACATTTTAATAATCGCCAGGCATGCATTGTCGCCCGCGACAATAATTATGTGCTGCAACAGGGTGTAAGTGTCGGCCTGATTGTCGGCCGACCTGTCTGTCTGCATGCAGAAGATCGCGTCCCAAGCCGACAATTTTTTTTTTTTTTTTTTTTTTTAATGCAATGGAACAGAACTACCTGCTGCGTCTTCTATGTTTTGTGCAAAGTGCCGGGTAATGTGTACATAGCGATATGAAGGACATACCAGCTTTAGTGCATTTTACATTTCGTTGGATGCTGCTGTTCAAGATTTCTTCGGATTTTATGAAGTTCCAGCACAGGAGAGCTTTAAAGCCCAATCAACAACACAACGAAACACAACTTGGGCGATTACAGCGTACACCTTATGTCATGATGTAACAGACTTAACACACATGAAGCCGAACTACAGTAACAACGCTTATATATATATACCCCCCTCCCCACCCCCTCTTTAACGTATTTATCGGGTCCAAGTCTTATGGAGGTTGCTTGACCTAGCATGTACGTAGGGAAGTTATGATGACAGTGGTGATGGGATTGGAGGCCATTATTCGGGCCTATTTATTCTCAGGCGGAGGTGGTGGTAGTGGCGGTGATTACACAGGTCTGCTTACTCAACTCGATGGATCGATTCATGAGTGGCCTGATGAAACGATTTTTGTGTGTGTGTCTTGGAACTGATTCTAGAAAAAGTCTTGTTCCAACATATTCTGCAACATCGAGCGCAGTTAAAACCGTATCGCGGCACATATTGTTCGAGGTAAGAAAACACAGAGCCTCCCTTTAAATTTCTTTAACAAAAAATAATTAATTTTTTTTTAAAGGGGGGGGGGGGGGGGGGGGGAGAGGGGGGGGGGGGGGAGGAGGGGGAACTAGAAGGAACGAATATTTTCCATTACGTGAACGTTCTCAGAAACAGCGGTATTTTATCAGACTGTCAGTAAAGTGCTCGTGATGTATTCCTTTTTGAGTGTATGTGTGATTTTCGCCACCTTGTATGGTTCCTCCAAGTTTTTCAAGTACAGGTCATGCCCTCTTTCAGGGAATGAAGAAATTCAAGTAGGAAGACACGATTATATATAATGTAAATATAATATACAACATACACGTTTTTTCCTCTGTCTCTGTCTGTCTGACTGACTGACTCTGTGTGTGTGTGTGTGTGTGTGTGTGTGTGTGTGTGTGTGTGTGTGTGTGTTCTGGCACACGCCGACCACCATCTACTGAAAGAGTAAAACACCTTTCCCACTGAAGCGAGGACTGGAAACTTTACGTTTTTTCTTTTCTTTTCTTATTTTTTAGTTGTTGTTTTTTTTCTTTTGATAATATGCGTCATTGATGAATCTATTTCTAATCTAGTTCCTTCTATTTTCTTGTATGCATGAGAGTCCTGGACTATTACAAAAGGATCCACGCAGCGGAAATCAGCTGCTTCAGGAGACTCCCTGGCATTTCCTACAAAGAGTACACAACAAATGAAGTAAGAAAAAACACCAGACAGCACGTTGGTCGGTGTGAAGACCTGACCACAGTAAGAAAAAAAAAGGAAATTGAGATGGTTATCCGCCACATGACAAGATCCGACGGGCTCTCCAAAACCGTCCATCAGGGAACAGTGCAGGGGAAAAAGAGACAAGGCAGACAACGAAAGAAGTGGGCAGATAACATCACTGAATGAATAGTCAGGAGCTTCGCCGAAATTCAGGCTATATCCCACGACGGCCAGAAATGGAACATTTTGGTGATGCGTTCAGCAGTGCAGCGCCCCTCCGATCAGTTCAGGTTTTGGGACCATTGACAGTGACAGTGATGAATCGGCAGTCACTACGTCAGTCAGTCTGTGTCTGGACGACTTTCGTGGGTCTGTCTGATCAGCACCTTGAATTGCATACTGTGGACCCGGTTGGGATTTTTTCAAAAACATTTTTATGCATTACCATAAGCAAAAGTGATGTTCCGTCTCTGGCTTACGAATGGTGCATGCACACGCGCATGCGCACGCACACAAACAAACGCACATTGGGGAGGGGGGTGGGGTATGTAAAAACAAACATCATGTTTGGTCTTCACTATGCTCTCTCTCTCTCTCTCTCTTGCATTAAACCTGATAACAGAGTGCATTATATGCATTTTATCATCAGGTACAGACGCACCTATCACCAGGAACACCATCAGGCACCTAAAAGTATTACAACAGGGTTTAGAATTTAGGGTTCTGGAATTGCTTCGCACTATCATAGTTTACAGATACAACACTGTAGAGGATTTAAATTGTCAGTTGTGTACTGATATGAAAGAAGTCGAAGTTTTTTTTGTGTGCTTTGCCGACATGCTTCAAATAATTCAAGGGCTCAGTATATATCACTTCTAGCATCAAAGCACAAAGGTTCAGTTATAAACCGATCAATTTGTTTATTCAAAACATTCAAGTTTCGATCTATTGCTGTTTCTTGGAGGACCTGTGATATACTGATGATTGATGCATAATTGACAATCATGTTTAAAATGATTGTTCAGTTACCAACATGAGGGAAAACGGCCAGTACATTATTGAAATATTAGTAACCGTATCCGTATGGTATTTCCCTCTCTCCCTCCATCTCTCTCTCCCTCCCCCTCTCTGTCGTAATAACAAAGAAAATTTTCTCTCGGATCTGTTAAGTTCACCTCTTAATGCTGTCTATCAATACACAGATCAAAATCATGCCCCGGAAGTTTGGTAAGGTGTTTTTTTCAACAGCGTTTATGATAAACAAGCACCTTTCCAAATTAAAAGTGTTAAACACTAGGCGAAACCCCCGTGGCTGACCAGAAAACGTACAGAGCACTATATATCAAAGGGAATATTTATTACAAAATGGGTTTCATAACGCATTTCAAAAACAAGGAAATAAAGTTGATTCCATGATACGAGCAGAAATATAGAAAACAAGAGGCAAAGCCTTCAAGACTCACTTGTGCTTCACGCTTTATCCTGTGAAGGAATCATTAGGAGGAAAAAAAAGGAGATTTTAAAAATGGTTGAAAAGTGCTCTGTATTAAATATGATGGATAAGCTTGGGAGAAGAAAAATGAAAAGAAAAGAAAAAAAATGTAATGTTTAAGATGAGAAAGATCAGTTTAAATCAATTTAAGTCCCCTAGCATTAATTACAGAGTAATTTCCCTTTTTTACTATCTGCACCAAAACGTTTGCAAAATAAATAAAACTTCCATGCTTAGCAAAAGAAGTTCCTGTTTGAACAAAAAATTATAATAATGACTGCTCTTGTTGTTATGTCAGAATATCAGATTAAAGTGCCAAGTTTAGAGAATTAAAAAAAAAAAATATATATATATATATAACAGTATATGCAGTTTGCATATAATTTGGCTTCTTTTTTATTGTTTGTGTCCATCCCAGAGGTGCAATATTGTTTTAAACAAGATGACTGGAAAGAACTGAATTTTTCCTATTTTTATGCCTAATTTGGTGTTAACTGACAAAGTATTTGTAGAGAAAATGTCAATGTTAAAGTTTACCACGGACACACAGACACACACACAGACAACCGAACACCGGGTTAAAACATACTCACTTTGTTTACACAAGTGAGTAAAAAAACAAAAAAAACATTTCCTATCTCTAACTAATGAAAAGAAAGTAAAACAATATGGAAGGCCATACATCAGCTAACAAAAAAACAACAACAAACAAACAAACAAAAAAACCAACAACAAAAAAACTCAAGTTCAAATATTATAAATGATATATCAGTTGATACACTAAATCGTAATTTCTCAAACGTAACATAGAAAGTAATTCAAAATAATGAATCAAAAGACAATGACTTAGGAGAACTTAGATTCTTCAACTGATCCAATGAAAGATTTTAGAAGAACAGAGCTGTGCATATGTGAGCGTGCGCACGCGCCTGTGTGCTTATGTGTGTTTCCGCTTGCGCACTCAGACATATGCATGTATGTATCCCATATATATATATATATATATATGTATGTATTTGTGTGTGTGTGTGTGTGTGTTCTTGTTCACGCTGTGTGATTCATTATTGCATATTTTGTTCGTTGCGCACTTCCTTGTCAAGGGCTGGGTATCTAACAAATAAACCTTTGTCATCCCCACCCCACCTCTCTTTCTCTTCCCCTGTGATGTCTGAAGTGTTGACCCACTTGTAAGTGAAAGAGTCCCAATATTATGCCACAGGGAGGTACGAGGAAGAAAGAGGGAACTCTATTAAAACACTATCACAGACAGTGCAGATTTTTTTTTAAATGTTCATTCCCCCTGTATCTCCCCCCAACCCCCAATACACACACACGCACTCCCCCTCTGGCTTCTCTGCATGCCGCCCGCGACAGTCCTATTGCAGCCACACGCTTCTGCGCATGGAGATAATAATAATCTGTCTAAACGTGGCCTGCTAATTGATGAGGCTGATAAGACAGTCCTTGCTTCAAGGAGAAGTCAGGAGTGTGAGACCGCCGCTGTGTGTTCGTGGTAAGAGAGATGTGACGACGCTTTGCTGCTGCTTGAAAGGACATGACAGGAAGATCCTACTTGTGTTTTTGGGGGGTTGCCGCTGTTCTGGTAGAAAAGAAAAGAGATTTAACCGATATTGTGTTAAAAAAAGTTCCAGGTTTCCTTTCTTGCACATTTGAGAAAACAAATGTGGACGAGAAAGTTGCCGTTTTTAAGGATGGCAAATGAAGACGGGCATTGTGTATAGGTGTATTTGGGGTCCATGATAAATAAAAGCTGTGATTTTTAAATCCAGTTTCTAAATCCCTGTATAGGTGATAAGGTACACGAATTGTTGCTGACTGGCAGAAAATACTGCCCCCCACATTTGGTCTTAGCCAAGAAGGCAACAGGAAGAAGGCGATCCTGACCGTTATAAGTAAGTGACATGCCTGCCGTCTTGGAGACTGACCGCTGGCAGTGACGTCTTCGTGACGTTGACACTGATGTGCGGCTGGCTTCTCCTTCCTCTTCCTTCTCTCCCTCCAGCCCCTCTTCTTCCTTCTCCTGTTGTCAACCGCAGTTGCTTTCTCATCCCTATAGTGGACAGAGAACAGCAGCGAGAAGACAGCGCTTCCTTTCCAGCTCTCACCAGGAGACAGCGAAGTTGAACACTGTTGATGCTCACACAGCACACAACAGGAACAAGAGGAACACAGGTTTTGTTTCTTTAACCCGGGACTCGGGTTTTCCTTCATGCTAGTGATCCATACGGAACAGAAAATCGTGTACAACTCCGAAAGCTAAAAGAAGGAAGCAAACTGGAAGAACAGCGAAATAAACAAACATCATTTACGCAAGATTTGTATTGGAAGCTTGGGAAGGAAGAAGAGCAGAGAAGAAAACAACAACAAAGCAAATACCTTTTTTCTTAACTTCAAAAAAAACACCATATGATAAACATATAAAGAAAAAAGTGAACTCTGTTGTTTTGAGAACAAGTGGCATTTGTTCGTCTGATATAAATTGAAAACAACGGTAAACATCAAACAAAACCACCATCAAGGTGTTGAAGGGTGAGGGTGTGTTTTGTTTGTGGTGGTGGCGGTGTGGTGACGTGAAACCCGCATGATGGATAACCCGGCTCTGGAACTGAACGAGATCTCCCTGCACATTGGAGCTGAACCCGTAAGTCATCCTTTGGCTCGTTGAGTTTGGAGAATTGGGTATGGGAAGCGGGGAGCAGTGGGGGAAGGGGATGGGGTGGGGGAGTTGCGTGGGTGGTGGTGGTGGTGGAAGAAGATGGGGATGATATAAGAAGGATAATTTCCGTCAACAGCTGTTTGTGAAAATATCCAAATCTAAATATGATTGCATTTTTAGCACGCGTTGCCTTCACTTTCCTCTCTCTCGTTTTTGTTTGTTTTCTAGTGTTATTTCTAGATATGTATGAATGTATTCATTTGTGTCTGTGACTATGCGAATCTGTCTGTGTATATATAAGTGTGCGTGTGTGTGTTAATTGCTGTTTGTATTTAAATATTGGCGTATAATATGGCCTGCCAGTGATGTTGGTAGTTACTTTATATTCCCACACCCTAACAGGAAATAAAGGATTCTTGATTCTTGTGTGTGTTTGTGGTAGTAGTGTTTACAGTGATTTGCTTTCTTAATATCGTAAATTAGGTTAGATATGGAAACATACGCTGCTTTTGCTTGGACACGTAAGCCTTCGTTCCCTATCTCTGAAGTCAATTAAGTATCTCCTGTGTGGCAACCTAGACTTTCACCATTTTAAAGTTCCCATCATCGGCGTACTTATATGCTAATGCACTGCAGGTATGGTGCAGCGATATGGGTCGGCGCTCTCAGATACGCCATCTTTAGAAAACTGAAAGCATCTTTTTCCATATACATATACAAATAACCGATTCGCTCCAGCACAAAGACGTGCGTGCCTGTGCAATCGCGCGTGCACGCACTTGCATGTAGCACACACGAGTGCGCGGGTCGTGCGCCGTGTGTACATATATTTCCTGTGTGCTTGTGTGTGTTCCGAAAGAGATGGGGTTGGGGTGGAGAAGGGTTGGGGGGAATTAATTGCCTCTCCCCAGGAGTAATTGTCTCTTCCCAGGGAAGGGTGGGGGGTGGACAGGTGGTGACAAAATTTAGCCGCGGGAGAGACAAATGACCTGAAGGGCACAGGTCGCCGCGCGCTCGCGTGGAAAAGGCGTCCCATTGTTAACATGTTTCGGACTTTTCCATCGTCTGTCAGCACATTGTTCACATTCCCCATCCATTTTGCTCTCTGTCTGTCTGTCTGTCACTCTGTGGTGTGCGTGCATAGTGTCACGTGTGCAGGTTCATGTTTATATATATATATATATAAGCATTAACTCACCAGAAAGGCGACTGCATTGAAAATTGCTCTTGGTCGACCAGGGCTATCTCTACCTTCCCCACACGATTGAGGCTGAAATCAATCCACTGTAATCTAATGTAGGTTTGCCTGTGTTGTCTTTGCGGGAAAGAGGCTTGGAAGTTTCCATTTACTGTTGTTACGTCGGACCTTTGCTACGTCGGACCATAGCGACGTCGCTGTATCGACACGTCGGATAATCGACACGTCGAACTAGACTGTAGTCATCTTTTCGTATGTGTCTTCCTTTTCATATGTGGGCGAGCGCTCTTTTTGCGTGTAGGGGTGTGTAATGTTCCTTCTTGTGGGAAAGAGACTTGGAAATTCCTAATCAAAGAGATCGGTGTTGGAGTGCATAAACAAGGGGCAGTTTCCTATCAATAATACGTTTAATTCGTGCTGTTTTAATGGCTTTCTATTTCTGAAAAA
This sequence comes from Babylonia areolata, assembly GCF_041734735.1. Taxonomy (NCBI): domain Eukaryota; kingdom Metazoa; phylum Mollusca; class Gastropoda; order Neogastropoda; family Buccinidae; genus Babylonia; species Babylonia areolata. Next base: position 38,216,285 of record NC_134876.1, read on the forward strand.
AAAAGAAAAAAAAAGAAAGTAAATATAGATATATATTTATTATCCCTATCAACCAGTATTATAACGCTTCTTCGCAGATCTAGAGCACTGATGAAGGAAAGATTACAGTACGAACCTGAGACTACTGTGATCATTTTTAGCACGAGTCTCTCTCTCTGTGGTGTACCTGCGTGGTGTCATGTGTGCAGACTCCAACGAGTACCTTCTGACATAGCCAGCAATAAAAAGAGTTTGTTTTTATTGTTTCTTTTTATCATCTGGTATGGCACAATTCCATACTTGCTTTATTGTAAACTGAGCCTGTTTATAAAATCGATAGCTTTGCTTACCAGGCATGTTAAAACCTTGAAGCGACCAGCACTGAGCAATGGAGAAGAGAGGGTTTGTGTACCATGAAAGTTTATCGTCATGTCAAAGCAACGTCAGACTGGACAATCAGGACAATTGAATGCTCTTGTACTGAAAAGTTTAAAGGAAAAAACAAACAAAAATTGAGTTGTCATTATTGAAAAACTGTGCCTGACAGAGTGACATTTTCACACATAAAAAAGGTTGTTATGACGATAAAAAGCAAATGTCAAAGTGACAGACTGCATAAGCGTGTCAGATTTTGTTATTGTTACCTGCACAACGCCTTTCACAGTGAGCACTGGCCCCAAGTGCTGTCCCCGGAAAGGGTGTACGGCGTCAGTGCAGCGTCACGTTCCCCTCCCCCTTTTGTTTGGGTTGAGTGCCCGTGCGCGCGCGCGCGTGTGTGAATACAGATGCATACTTACGGTTTGCAATACGTGCGGATGCTTACATGGAAACATGTAAATGCAGACAGACCGACCGTTCAGTGGGTCAGTGCCTAGGATTGTCAGCAGAGGTACACACGTCTGAGACGGGGCATCCCAATCATTCCTGGTCTTGCTGCAGCGAAGAGTTGGGGTTCAGCATTACGTGTGTGGAGGATGTATGGCCTCTGCTGGAGACTGGAACCAACCGGTTTTGTTTGGTCTGCTGGTTCCTTTCTGTACTTCAGCTTTATTCGACTCCACCTGGGTTTGTCGACGAAAAAGCACACAACTAATCCAGGAATGTCAGTTAACCTGTCGGAATAGGTTGGGAATTAGTTTGGGTTAGTGTAGTTTGAGTTAATGTTAGTTTTAATCTGTTCGATCTGTATGACCCCATTTCGATATAAAGTTTGTGGTATCGTGAAATTCCACTAAGGGGGAAAAAAAAAACGTTTTTGACATTGTTGCTAGAAATAAGGCCAAAAAAAAAAAAAAAAAATCAAGTAGTTTTGAAAATGTATATTATTGCCAGTGACCACAATGAATGAAAATTTGCGAATAATTCTGCTTTGCATCTTCTGCCCAGTACCCCAGGCTGTGTGTCTCGTATGTTCAAATAACAGACTACCACTTTTGAAAGATCGGCGCAAAATTATCTGCCTCACCACACTATACAGGATTGTGAACAGTCGAATTCCAGCTTCACCACCAAAAAAATTCTTAACACTTGCCAGCAAGACCGGCAGAAGATTCAGACCAACTACATATAAAGATTACGACACATACAATTTACGAACTCATTCTTTGTAAAAACAACAGCAGAACGAAATCAGCTGGAAGGAGCTGTGAGTGCAGGGACTACCGCAGCATTTAAGGCGAAATCAAAAGTTCCCTGCCAGCAGCTGTTTTCCACCACTAACAGCAACAGCTTTTTTTCCTCATATCGTTTTTAAACACGCGCTCTCCCAAGTCCGTTGGGATGGTGGCCAGATTGGCTTCAGCAATGTTTCAGTCCTGAGACTGACCCTGACCTCATCTTCTTCTTTTTCTTTTCGTTGGATATTATGACCATATATCAAAGTCGTGTAAAATACAAAATGTGCATTACACTTTGGAACTTCTCGGTTCACCCATCTACCTCATTGCTAGGCTTCAGAAAGTCCAGAACTATGCTGCTCGACTTGTTTTTCGACCTCAAAATTTGATCACGTCTCTCCTCTCCTTCATGCTTTACACTAGCTCCCAGTACAAGAAAGAATTTCTTGCAAAGTCGTCTCTTTGTTTCAAGTCCATTGAGGCTTCTGGTCCACAGTGTCTTTCTGATCTCATTCATCCTTACATACCTTCAGGCCAACCCCGCTCATCTTCTGACACCCGTGTGCTTAGGATCCCCTTGCTCGAGCCAAAACGTATGGCCAACGTAGTTTTTCATACCAAGCCCCCTTTCTTTGGAATCAGCTTCCCCAGCCTCTCAGTCACTCATCTTCGCTGCAGTCTGAAGACCCACCATTTCCCTCCTGAATAATTCTCAACAGCTCATCCCTTTCCAGTATGAAATAAAATGACTGTTAGGAGTGAGTTTTGATAGTTTCAGAAATTGTTGGTTGTATTTTTGTTTGTGTACTATTTACGATTGTGTGCAATGACTTGTGTCTGTGCGTGCGCATGTGCTTTTGTGTAGTGTGTGTGTGTGTGTGTGGAGGGAGGGGGGATGAAAAAAAAGATAATGTTTGGTATCTTGTGTTCAATTTTTTCCTTTTTGGTATTTATATATGTGTTCTATTTATAAACGCCTAGGGCTTATTTTCAAGATTAAGCGTAAATGCTCACAATGATAATAATAATAATAACAACTCTACAATGCTCACAATAATAATAATAATACAAACAACTCTACAACTTTTGTGCAAAGAGCACTGAAATCATGTGAAAACTTGAGAGAACTTTGTGCGCAAATGCTGATGTCCAGATCACTCTCGAAGTGAATGCAATCTTCATCCAATGCCAAAGAGGAAAACAGTCAAATTGTTAATAGAAGCTGACGGTGGACGTGTGTTTTGTCCAAAGCACATCGAAATCCGTCCGGAACTTATGCCTGCAGGTCAAGATCAGCTCGTAAATTATTGATTTTAAGATTTCGTGCTAGTGCCAGTGCAAAAGAGATAAGGATGCCTATTTAAAATGTCTCGTTGACCTTGTGATGTTGATGACAGTCAAGGACAAAACGTCGATTTTCCCCAGTACATAGTGGATGAGGTCAAGGTCGATTCAGAAATGTGTGAGAACACTCTCTATGTGCGGGTACACTGGTATTCCTGTTGTGACATTTCCTTTCAGTCAACCTTACTCGGCAAGTTCTAAACTTTGAGATCTCTCTGTGTTGATCAGCTTTTTAAACATAAAGAAATCCGATCTTTTGAATGTGTGAAGTATACAAATAAGCACATGGTATCACATTTGTTTCCTTGACTTTATTACCTTAAAATATAGCATAATTTGAGGTGCCGTTTTCAACAGATAGGCTAATTGAATCATATCATTGATCCTTTGATCCAAGCTCACCTTGAGATCGGTGTGTGCAAAGTTGTTCACAGACTGTACAGGAAGACAGACCCACAGAACATAGACATTATTCGATCATCGGTACCATTTTTCTATTCTTTGGAACTGGGACGGGAATAAGGGAACTTTTGATCAATTAGTTAATTAGTTTATTCAGTTATTTATTATCCAACCATTTATCTGTTTTAATATTTTTATCATTTGAAATATAATCAAAAATGGTATAGCCTCATCAGAAAGGTGGAGATACATCATAAGTTCAAAGAAAATGCGATTGTATAAAAATTTATATAGATTACCAATAGTCGAACGCACTGGTAGATGCTTTGTGCATTCATTTATTTTGTCAGTGCTCTTAAACCTGAAAATGATTCATGAAAATAAATCGCTTAATCGCTATTTAGAAAAACTCAACTGACAAAAGGAATAAGAATCTAAAATTCGATGGACTCCCACGTAGTCACGATATACATCTAGATTCAAGTTCCTTTTCATCGTAGCTTGAATTCCGGATTCGATAAATGCACGATCAACTTTTGGTAATCTATTTTTGGTGGGTTTTTTTTCGTAATTATAATTGACTCATTGCAGTAAGACAGTCCACAAACTGCGTAATTGATCAAAATCATGTTTTTATGCTAAATTGTACAGATCTATTGAAATGTTGTGCTGTTCTTTCTTTCTGCCACACAGTCCAAGCTACATCTGATCCGCATTTCACAAGTATCCAAACATCTCATACCATCGAATCTGTCAAATTTTAGACATTTTTCCTTTGTTTTTTCCTTCACTTTACCACTCAAATCCTACTTCATAATAGTAGTAGGTATGCTTAGCATATACAGAAATGACGGACTTTTACAGGCAAAATGGCTGCCGTGGAAAACATTTCTCTGTTCAAATGAGTACCCTGTTTCAAATAAGCGAATGGAATGTGCAGTTTTATGTCATTCAGTGTGTTCTTTCCATTGTTTTCTTTTTCTTTTCTTTTAACTGTGGGCAAGAAACAAAATGTTATGCCGTCTCACTGAAACCCATAACTGGTGTTCCGGCAACGAACCCAAGAATACTGCGGATCCTAAGGCTAACGAAATAAACCGTTCACAATCTGGAAGTACAGTTTCATCCGGGATGTATACAACCTATAGTTAGGCTGATTGGGAGTTGTTGTTGTTTTTTCTCTATGTTTAATTCAAATCCTGTACTGACAAAGTATTTCAAGCGAAAATGAATTTGTTGAATTTACCAAGGACACACATACACACAGACGCACGCGCGCGCGCGCGCCGCGCGAAACAATGTTTTTACAAAGACTCACATTATGTATAAACACACTTGTGTAAATACACGCGTGAGCCAAAACTGCCCACGCTCACACACACACTCACTCTCTCTCTCTCTCTGTCTCTCTCTCTCTGAAACAGAAAGAGAATGTGTTCAGTAAGATCGGTACAGTTGTGAATTCAGCCCAAAAGTTTACTCTCAGATATGTGTTATCCTGTCAAATTTTGATGCCAAGGGCGACAGATATGGTTTTGTCGACAAATTTGCGAACAAGGCCTCTCCAAATTGTCGTCGGCGAGACAAGTTAGGCAGGTAATTATTTTGAGCGTAACAACGCTGCCCTTACGTTCTCCTGCATTTTAGATGTGGCTTTTGAGTCCATTTTCTCACTCTCTGTTGGCCTCAGTCGCCTCGCTGTCGAGCGACACATATTTTAAGTTATGTACCGTCGTTACAAGGGTGATGGGTCATGAGCCAGACTTTGCCGAGTTCAAGCCCTTTGAGATCAGGCAAGGTCAGCTTTATTAGCCAGACTGTTATGGCTCGCAGCTGGACTCGTTCCAAGGAGTCCATTTTTCACATCCTTTACCCTTATAAATCCGGGTCTCTACACAGACGCTGGCTGCGGGACCTCGTTGCAGTTCACTTCGAACCAAAGACATCCACAGAAACATAGTCTAGAAATACGGCATTCGCTTCTTTACTAACATTTGTCTTCCATTCACTAAAGAATAAACAATACACTATACTAAAGTTACAAGAAAGGATTGTGCAGGAATACCAACACAACAACACAATTACTTGCGAAACAAAATGTCAGTCATTTGTGTTTCAAAAGGTGCTGATAGTTCCAAGAAAACCATCTCTGACAGCTTCCTTCCCTCAGCAACAAAGATAACCAGTGTATAGGTTTTGGATCCGATTTGTCAGGAAGGATATCATAGCAAATATTCAATGAAACATCGCATAAAGTCGTGAAATTAAACATATCCGCTACCAGCGACAGTTGCCCGCAAGGCCTCGATACTAGTTGACCATGATAGTGATTGAAGTTGATCAAAGAAGTCAACATGTGACCAGGCGACCTTGAACAGACACTGGTTTGTTGCTAAGGACGAATATGTGAAAATGAAAACTGACTGATAGAACCAGAAGTTTATGACCATCTTGACCAGTTCTCTCTCTCTCTCTGATATTTTATACCACCTTTGATATTTCAAAGCAAGTGCATACCACGGGAAGAGCTTTTTCAGAGACGAAGTGCCCTATATTTTCAACCACACCACGACAGAGATATAGGTTGACCACATCTAACAAAACCACCAGATCCCAAAAGATACAACAAAGAAGGGCAGTTTTATGGCACTGTGACCAGAGCCACAACTGATAAGAGAAGCTCCACCCTAAAAGAAAGTTAGAAATTTCGGAGAGGTCCGTCTTATTGAAGGCCAGAACCGGAAGTTTCTCTGTCAAATGTTGTGAGTGAGTGACGTCTTTTGTAGCCTCGTGCCCAGATATGGCCCTCGTGGTCGACTGCTCTGTATAACAGCAGCTTTGAATATTCGATTTCGTGACATGGCTTTGTCCGCATTTCAGCGGAATTTCATCCCACTGGCTGAATGGAGCAAACCTGTCATAAATTACAAGAAGAGACATGCGATCGGGAAATGTATCGCACAGTTCTCTTTGACTCCTCTGACAATTTGTATAGTGGCGGGACCTTGGGAATATGTGTAGGAGGCAGATTGTATGGTGTGGGAGCTTGGCGAGGTATGAACTCGTTATCTTTCCCTACCGAAGAGAATCAACAACTGGAAATGTGTGTGCAATCTCCCTATCTCTCTCTCGCTCTCTCGTTTCCTCCCTTCCACTTAGGGGATCATTTAGTATGTGCGAATGAGGGCTTACTCGCTTGATACAGGGGAACAAAAAAAGTAGGGCTGGAATGGGAGCGTCATTAGAGCATGCATAAATTGAAGAGAAAAGAGGGGTAAACGTAGCTGGAGAGGGGTGCGACTGTTTTTTTGTTTGTTTTTTTGGTTTTTTTAATTTTTTATCATAACTGAGGTGGAAGTCAGGGCGGAGAAGAGGGGTGGTAGTAGCTTTTCGCAACAACGAAAGGCGAAAACGTCCATAGATCAACTGAAAACTGTGCAATCACTGTCTTTTGGTAGTCATAACTCATTGTCCCTTTACTGCTTCACGGAAACAAACCGGACTGCAGTCTGTAGTTTCAGAAAGTTTGGTAATAAATAACACTGGTAACAACGCACACTAGATGTGGTAATAAATAACACTGGTAACAACGCACACTAGATGAGGCACGCGCAGAGTGAAAAGCACACACACACACACACAAACACACACACACACACACACACACACAGAGGCACAAGCATGATGTTAATGAAATACATAGGAAAAAGAAACAGAACTCTCTCTCTCTCTCTCTCTCTCTCTCTCTTACACACCTTTACACTTACACACACATGATCATACATTGTGTATCTTATCAAATATTTATACTAATGTGGATATGAAACAGTAAGTGATAGAAATACATGTAGCAAAAAAAAAAAAGGGGGGGGGATGTTGCTTATGCCACTTAAGTTAGAGAGAGAGAGAATGTGTGTGTGTGAGAGAGAGAGAGAGAGACTTTGACAGTTTATTGACATTAACTGCAAAGTTCACATGTCAAGGGGGTGGACGATTTTTAGTCAAAGGTATCAAATCAAAGAATTTGATAACACAAAATAAAACAAATGCATGAAGAGTGACCTGAAACGTTCAACAAATGGAAAACAATATAGTGTTAGATTTCTCGCCGCCTCTGAAACGCGAACGCACCGCAGGCAAAAATTATATGCATACTTCTCCCGGCTCGCGCGCCCGGTGAGCAACAGGACTGTCCCAACAATCACTTCCAGAGCTTGTAAACACAACCTTGTTGGAGTTTAACGACCTATTGGCGTCTACACCACCCATGCAACACACACACCCCTGTCCGCGCGCGCTCGGACAGCCAACACACACCCAAATGTACACAGGTCAAACTAAACCATTTTAAGTGACAACATCCATCGAGCAGTACAAATCAAGTTGTAAACATTGATTTTCATAGATATCCTGCGGACAATCAGTTATCATCATTCAATTTTTGTTTCCAAACATCAGTGGCATCAGCAACAAATTCCACAATACCTCAGACGACAGTACTAAAAATAAGTTGTGGTTTTGTTTGTTTATTGCTTCACAACCTGGATCAGTTTACTTTCATATCTCAAATTGTGATACACTTTGCATGAAAATAAAAAGTGCACTTCGTCTTCACTACATACTGGACAAATATTACCTTCTGATGCGTTAATATCAAACCATCTTTTATTTGCCCCAAGACCTAAAGTGCGATTTCTAAATCTGGCTAGGGTGTCTCTTTGCCATTTGTTTGTGACTTCTAAAAATACTTCTCTACTTGAAAAAAGATACTTTTAAGGGAGGAGAACCATGTGTTTTTGTCATTTTCTTCCATTTTAGAGTGCCAGTTTTGTTTGTAAGAAGATATAAGCCTGTCATTTAATTCTGTTATAAATGTCATTTCATTACCCACTCTCTGATTCATCCAAATTATTCCAAACCCGTCTTCAGTTAAAACTTTTTTGACATTGTGCACCCAGTAACTTTTTTCCTGTTTCGTATCGTTTTGAAAGCATCTTTACACACTCTGAATTCAGGCAATCTTTTTAACTTTAACCAAAATGTAATACATTTAAAGTACGTTCGAACATGCATATGACATCTACCAGTTCCACTATATGCCATGCTATTTGAAGAGTGTATTGGAACGTCCAGGAATCGTTTCTTCTTCTTCTTCTTCATTCGTGGGCTGCAACTCCTGCATTCACTCCTATGTACACTAGCGAGCTTTTACGTGTATGACCGTTTTTACCCCGCCATGAAGGCAGCCATAATCCGCTTTCGGGGGCGGGGGTGGGGTGCATGCTGGGTATGTTCTTGTTTCCATAACCACCGAACGCTGACATGGATTACAGGATATTAAACGTGTGTATTTGATCTTCTGCGAGTGTATGCACACGAAGGGAGGTTCAGGCACTAGCAGGTCTGCATATATGTTGACCAAGGAGATCGGAAAAATCTCCACCCTTTACCCACTAGGCGCCGTTACCGATATTCGAACCCGGGACCCTCAGATTGAAAGTTCAGCGCTTTAACCACTCAGCTATTGCGCCCGTCAGGAAGCGTTTGATAACGAATGTATGTACTTTTTCCATTTCAGTATTATATTCTAACCACCATATTTCTGCTGCAGACGTTAACATTGGTTCTGTCTGAGTGTTGAATAGTTTCCAAAGCACACTGCAATCATTTGTGTTCAACTTTCGCATTGATCTGAGAATTTCCATACTCTTTTTTTCCTTTTCTACACATTTCAGACCAGCCGATGCTGAAACTTCATTTTGTGGTAAAAGACGTCCCAGAGAGAGAGAGAGAGAGAGAGAGAGAGAGTATTTTTAGGAGTTGTAAAAGATTTAGACACGGGTACGTTGAGATGAGCAACGTTTGTTTGAAGACAATGATTTGCTATCATCAGCTGATATAATTAGCTGATGCCATCTTGTTTTTTGTTGTTTATTTTTAAAATATTTTAAAATCAGGAATAAGAATGAACTACAGCGAACAAAAGGATATGTATACATCAGTGACTGCTTTCTTAGGGTAATATATCCCTGTGTTTGTACTGGGTTCCAGAACAGTCAAAAACCGATTCTCGAGGGGTTGTGAGATTGAAATAAAGTAGGGAAGGAGAATCGATCAGAAGAGTGAAATGAAGAGTGGGCAGGAGAGGAGGTGGAAGAAGTTCAAATGAGAAAAAGAGGTGATTTTATTTTTTCTTCAGTCAGATGGTAGAGAGGGGTGAAAGAAGAGGGGGTGGGTGGGGTGGGGACGGTACTGGGCTGCACAAAGAGGGTTTAAAAAGCGAGGGAAGAGGGGAGTGGCTATAGGTGTGGGCCAAAGGGCGTACGTTGCGGCACACTCTACTGGCCACAAGCAAGGAGGTGAGCTACAGAAGTGGTGCGGGAACAGCCAGTGGCCAAACAACAGAGGGCATTCCGTCAGCGATGACCAAAAAGCAACACTTCATTGTGTCTGATCCGTCCGTTTCTCTCCACATGGGAACGGTAAGGTCGTGTCATCTAACGGTTTCTGCCCGTCTGCCCTCTAAAATCAATGATCGACGAGGGAAAATGTTGATTTCCCCCACCCCACACGCTCCCTTGCAGTTGAGAAGAGAATATACACAGGTGTCTAGGGGTATTTTTAAGACAACATTAAAGCTAGCATACTTTCTAAAAATAATATTTTTTTGTTTTTTAGTAGCTACATACGGAAACAATTTATTCTTTTAGGCGCTTTTGTGTTTACTTCTGAAGAAAACATATATCTTGAGTATCCATCTTTGTGGTGTTTTGTTTTGTATTTTTATTGCGTGATTTTACATTTTGTCTCTAGGAAGAATTTAACGATATGTTCTATGGTATGTTGTGTGTTTTCTTTTTCTTACTTGTTTGTTATTGCTGTTTCTTGCGTGAGTAGAAGATGAGTTTCATTGTTGAACAAAAGTATTTCGGTTTCATGTCAGGAATCCTTTCAAGGTTTAGCGGGTATGCACCTGTTGTCAAAATCATTCAAATTTTCAACGCACGATGAATACAGATTAAAAACAAACATCAAAAAATTGCTAAAACTGATGATGCGGATGCTGTCGTTATGTTTCTGTTAACGAGACGAGTTCTTTGCAGCGAAAAGAAAGTCACAAAGCATGATGATGTAGCCAGATCTTGTTCCCTCGTCGATCTGACTTGGAAGTGTTTGCTGACGATACTGCGTGCAAGATTGTAGAGAGAGGCATTGGCGTGTGTGTGTATGTGTGTGTGTGTGTGTGTGTGTGTGTGAGAGAGAGAGAGAGAGAGAGAGAGAGAGAGAATTCGAGATGAATATTGCGCATGAAGTTCAGGTTATAAGTTTATGCCACCGTAATTCATTCATAGTGTCAAGTTAAGTCTGAAGCTTCTGAACAACCTTCAGTTACTTCTTTGAAATTGTGTGCACGTTACCTTCGTCGTATTTTTCAATTGACTCAGAAGCGTTGGCACACGACTTATTAACGATGCAAAATATGTAGTCTATTTGGTAAAGCCACCTTATTTGGAGAATAACCCCCCCACCCCCGCCCCCACCTCTCTCTCTCTCTCTCTCTCTCTCTAGACCTTGCTCGTTAGGAAACCGGATGTCAGTGAAAAGTTCAGCCCCTTCACCTTGGGACGTCAGGATAAGGCAACATGGCGACTATGTTCGCTGAAACTGAAAGTGCACTTGACTCCATGAAAGTTAAAGAACCGAAAGAGTATTTTAAAAAGAACGGACAACTGATAAGTGACACGAAAGTTGAACTTGTTCGTCATGCAAAAATTTTCAATTGTCGCGGAACCAGAAACAAGAAAGCGAAGCCAAGTCAGTTTCTGCTATCAAAGAGACATTTCTGCTGTCACAGCGACATCAACCTCACGCAGATTTTTAACAACTGAACTGAAGAAAAAAGTATCGCTCCTGTTTGTGACCCATTCATTCAAAATCTCTATTCATTCCAGCATTTCATATTGTTGCTACAATGTATTAGTGAGAGAGAGAGAGAGAGAGAGAGAGAGAGAGAGAGAGAGAGAGTGTGTGTTTGCCTTCTAAAAACAGATTTCAGACTTGACAAAATGGCCAGTGCTGTTCCAATGAATTTATCTTTTTTCTGGCTTTTCTATCACATTACTTTTTTTTTAAATTGAAGTAGCTTTAATATATGTATATATATACATATACATATACATATATATATATATATATATATTGTGGGGATGAGAGTGTTGTGGTTGAGCATGGAAATCTGTGGGGAAATGAGTGGTGCAGATTAGCATGGAAATTGTGGGGAGAAGAGTGGTGGAGCTGTGCATGGAATTTGATAAAAGATGATAATCATCAAAACTGATTCATGTGTGTTTCATCACAGTTGCATTGATGGTTAACTGCAAGTAAAGAATGATTTCATCTTATGGTGCAGCATGCATGTATGTGTGCATACAGTACTCACTCATTCATCATTACAAGTGACATGCATTGATAAGTCTTCTCAAGACTCCCAGACATTCAGACACACCGGTCTGGTACAATCGGCTGACCTGTTTACCCAAAATGGATATGTCTGTACTTTCACCAGGTTAAAATATGTATTTCTTTTACGGAAACCTGTAAGTTCATTGTATCTAACAACTGGGGAAAGGATTGACACATACATACCAGCTTTCTCTTTGATGCCATTTTTTAGAAACTGGTAGTGCTGTAAATTCTTTGTGTAAATATTTGCACTTATTTACATTTGCATGCCCCATCTCCCATTTTTTTATTTCCTGTATTTAAAAAAAAATTCATAAATATATATATATTTCATTTGTTTATTGCTAATCAAATTTGGACTGTTTACAAAATGGAGTGTAAACAGGCCTGAGTCAAACACAAACAGACTTGAAGAAAATCACTTTGATAAGATATTTTCTTTTATTTTGTTTGTTTCATTCATTCATACATAAATGCTAAATAATAAACAATTGTTTAAACAATCTGAGTTATTTATGATGTGAGCACCATTTAGTTTTGGATGTTATGTGTGTGTGCATGTGCGTGTGTGTATGTGTGTGTATATATATATGTGGGAGTTCGTTTTTTAGCCTAGAAGAAACCGCCTCTAGAATGATGATAATGTGGAATTTTTCATTACAAAATGCATATAGATTCTTTCATCCCCTCGTATGCCCTCCACTCTGTCGCTCTCTTTCTACCCCTCTTTTTCTGTCTCTTCTTCCCTCATCTCCAATCCACTATCCTCCCTCCCTTACTCTCTCAATCCCCTTCATTCCCATTCCGTCCATTTTTCCGTTCCCGTTTTCTCACTGTCAGAAACGGTATTATGGTTGCGTGCGATTGTCGTGCTTTTTGTTTCACAGTATAGTATAACGTGAAACGAATGGTGTGTGGGTGTGGGTGTGTGCGTGTGTCCAGAAATTTCTTACGAAACACCAGTTTAGTGTGCCCTGATTCAGCAGACACTAAATAGTCACATTGTTTATTGAAAACCATCCTTAAAAAAAATTTAAAAAATGATACCCAGTTCAAAGCAAGACGGGAAAAACACTATATATAAAAGGGAGGGGGGGGCGGGGGGGGGGGGGGGGGGGGGGCAATTGTATAGGCATTTGTGTTGATTTCTTTGGAGAAAAAAAAACAAAGAAAGACTTTGAAGATATCTGACCAACTGATACATTGTGAGAAGAGGACAGCCGGGTCTGCCGCATGCTGCCAGAGGAACCGGAAGAGCCTTGGTCGGGATTGGGGCCAGGGTTTGATTCAATGTCCCCGCAGCGTAGGAGCAAGTCACAGTCCACACAAAGCTGAAACAAATTCGCCCCCAAGAACAATTACACCAGGGTCATACCAAGCAAAACACCGGCTGGGCGAGAGCGAACTGTCAATATGGAGACACACATTTGGTCCTTGAACACCGCCCTTTTGAAGGAACACTGGCAGAAAAGCACCACATCTTGCTCGAAATTCCAGCTGTCCAGATGGCGTGGTGTCACACCAAGTACATAGCAAGCTTTGAGTACTAAATTGACGGTATATCCCCAGTATTGGCAAAAAAGGATACCACCTTGTGACACACACATCCAGTTTGTACTCGCGTGCAAAGCGCCCCCTTGAGTGCTGAGAGAGAGAGAGAGAGAGTGTGTGTGTGTGTGTATGTGTGTGCGTGCGTGCATGTATGCGCGTGAGTGTGTGTTTGTGAGAGAGAGAGAGAGAGAGTGTGTGTGTGTGTGTACGTGTGTGCGTGAGAGAGAGAGAGAGAGTGCACGCGTGTGTGATTTCCTAATATCTAATATTTATCAATATCATTTTTAGACGAGAAAAAGAAAATCCTACATGTATACGTAAGGGACTGTTTCACATGGAAAAATGCATTGATAAAGGTTGGTGTGTGCGTGTGGCTGAATCAGATCACCACACATGTACCACACAAAAAGTAGGTTAACAATAAAACAAAATAAGACAGAGTGATGGAATAAAACAAAACAAAATATAGAACAAGAAATTGAATTAGTTCTCTATGCTATTACGTTTTTGGCAGCAGTTACAGACACATTTTTCAAATATTCCTACACGTTTGTCTTCCAGTACAAGCTGACCAGGTTTGATAGTATTTTTAGGTATTTCTGCTGAGTTTTGTGAATGGATTATTCTCTAATTTCTCTGTACAGTTTACAATCATCCAAGAAATGATATTCTTCCTCAATTGTTTGACATCGTAGGCATAGTCACATTTCTTTGGGGATGTTAAGATATCTACCATATCCTACTGCGAGACTTTTTGATTACAATCAAGATATCCTTCAAGTAAATAAGTTTCGGTTTTCTGCGAGCGCGAGAGAGAGAGCGAGCCCGCACGCATCAACATGAGTCGATGTTCGTGGCCGATGTTGACAATACGGCCAGCTGCACAATGCACACTCGCAACCCAAATCATGTCATACTAGTGGTGTGCGGTGTGTGGATGTGAATTTTGATCAAAAAGTCAAGAAGCGTGTTAGTATGTTGTGATGACGGTGAATTGGTGTCAGTGGCTTTATTCGCTCAATATTTGGCCCAGGAAAACACATTTGCTTGTGTCATCTCGGACCAAACACGCAAAAGCACTGCAGCGCGCAAACGCCACACCACACGCACTTGGCACGTTTAATAGTAGTTTAGTGTGATCACGGCAATTTGTGTTTCTTCCAAATGGGTCAATACTCCCACCCATGGTTTATATGTGTGCGTGCTTGTGTGTATGCATGCAAGCACGCGCGCGCGTGTGTGTATGCTGCTTGTGACCATTATGATTAGGCACACGATGATCGGAGAAAAACCCGACTTCCAAAATACGAGGCAGAAAAGGATAAAGATGGCGCCGACTGAAGAAGCCGTGTGTTTGTGCTTGATGATGGCAGTGCATGTGGCGGCTCTTGAAGCTACAACTATTCATTCTTTCTTTCCTTCTTTTTTTCATTCTTTCTTTCTCGGTCTCTTTTTTCTTTTCTTTTTTTTCCCGTTCATCAGCTGGGAACTAAATCCCACGTTCAATCATATCTGGGAGTGGGCTTTTACTTGCATTGCCGTTTTAAATTAACCTCGTCATAAAGGCAACACATGCAGACGAAAATGCCATAAAATTGCATTGCCTCTCTCTGTGTATCTATCTGTCTGTCTCTCTATCTCCCCACTCCCTCTCTCTCTCTTTCTCTCTCTCTCTCACACACACGCACGCGCGCACACACATATACACACACATTCTTACACACTGCGAAATGTTTGCTGATGACACCACTTTAGATACAAGCTCTCCAGGTTTATCTTGGACTGCTTAACTATATGGCTCTTCATCCTAATAAAACACAATTTATGATGATAAACACAAAGCAAAACGTCAAAAACAAGTTGAAATTTTACCTGTCTTTACATTGCTGATGTAAAAATCGAAAAAGTAGCAGTCGACAATAATCTAACTTGGTCAAAACTCATAGAAAGTCTAAGCAAAAACATTGCCTCGAAGTTATAAAAAAAAAAAAAAATTAAAGAAAACTTTCCTGACAATACATGCTAGAAAATTATTATTTTATTCATACATTCAGTCCAGTATTAACTACGCTTCTACGCTTTGGGATTCAGCAAGCAAATTTTACAAAAACCATTTGATGAGTATCCATAAAAGAGCTAACCATTGTCAATCTTCAATGTTGACTAAAACTGATTACAAATAGGTATCCTTCCTCTCAACGCTAAACTATTATACAATAAAGGACTCTTCATACACAACATCCTTCATGTTCATGCTAAATGGCCATCAGTGCTTTTTTTGCAACTGCAAGGTTACACGTGACAAAGGCATACTCCTCTCACCCAGTTGTTGCGTTCAGTGACACCTGCAGAACGTGTTGCACGATTATACTGTCTGTGACAGGATAAACAAGAGGTTGCACTCAGCTGGTGTGGCCAGATTCATTGCAGTGAGTGGCACCCAGCTTGTCAATTCTATTATGGGTTTGCTCACATGTTACGTGTATCTGGCCAGAATCTGCATGATTCTGGACAGAGCAGCGTCATCTGCAGTAAGTCGAATGCGCGAATGTGTCAATTATTTTGAGTAGAGGCTCCGCCTTTTGGTTTGTGAAACATGACTGGAGCTAATACTGAAGGCCAGATGGGTTAACAACGAAGCCCTGTGTGCCACTGAACACCGGTGGTGTCTGGCCTGGTTTTCTTGTTACCTTTTGAATGGCAGTTTCATTTGTTGAATGTGTTGTGCCAGATCCTGACCCTGTACCCTGTAAACCAATATTGTCCCCGCAGGGGTGTAGAATCACGTAATCGGGAGAGATGGTTTCGGGCCTCAAGCTGCAACTTAATTATGTCCACTGTCGAAGACTGCACTTTCAAGTTCAAGGACACAATATCCTCGCACACGTGGTTAAAATGTTCCCTGTGATCTTCCTTTTGCTCTGTAAATAATTTGTCTCTGTCCACGTGCCACAGAATTAAGTCCCTTCCGAAAGATTTTGTGGTTGTGTGTTTCCCGTGCCCCAAGACCTGTCATGTATTATGGGGGATCACAATTCCTTCAGTTAGAGTAGCTGCCTATTGATCGAGTCCAGCAATTTTTCCACACTTTTTTCCCATTTGACAGTTCTTGTCTTTAAAAACTAGGATCCATTTCTTCGCCTTGTCACAAATAATACAGCAATGTTTTGAAAAAAAACAAAAAAACAGTTGAAGCTTGCAGCTGTTTTTCCCCCTGGGAGTTGATGGTTCGGCTGTTGTATCCACTTTCTCTTCGGTTTTCTGTCCCAATATCAATGTTTCACTGTTTGCATTCAAGAATGTTGCGTGCGACAGTATGGTGACGGAAGAAAGAGAAGAGGAAAGTTGGGTCAACTTGACCCCTCGAATACGTTATGATTTTCGGTGCTTTTTGTTTTTTCCCCTTTTTCTTTCCACGCGTGTGTGCGTGTGTGCGTGCGTGCGTGCGTGCATGTGTGTGTGTGTGTGTGTGTGTGTGTGTGTGTGTACGCGCGCGTGCGTGTGTTTTCCTTCTCTCCCTCGAAGTCAGGTCAGGTTGTTTTTTTCTCGTGCATGTATAACTGCACGTTATTAAGCTGAGCTACAAGATGGATGAAGAAAAACTCACCTGTCGATGTCGTGGGCAGCGGAAGATGTTTTGAGCACTGGCATTTGTACCCGGTCAGGGAGAGGTTTTTGTTTTTTGTTGTTGTTTTCTTTCAAATCCTGCGCCATTCATTTTGGAGTTTGAGAGGATTTTTTCCGATTCGGTTCGGTTTTGGGGCCTCCAGTGCCACTGCGTTTCCTTATGTTTTTTTCACCTCGCGAGCTCTTGAGGTGAGTCATGTTGGAAGGGAGTGAAGAGTGTTGTTTGTTTTGTTTTGTTTTGTTTTTCTATAGAAAGTGAGCGGCCACTGATATGTATTTCATAATAATAATAATGGATACTTATATAGCACACTATCCAGAAATCTGCTCTAGGTGCTTTACAAAAACGCTTTGTTAACAGAAAACATTACATCTATGTTACATACACACACCAAAATATGACTACACACGCACACACACGCGCGCGCGCGCGCGCGCGCGCACACACACACACACACACACACACACACACACACACACACACACACACTGCGTACATACATTTTAACAATACATGTGTATCTAACAGCTACCCTAACACATACGCACACATAGGCAGGCACAAACTTACATAAACGCACGCGCACACAATGCACATTCATATACATGCATGTAGTTATGTACACATACATATGTATACGTACATAGTCAAGCACAGCTAACGCAAAGGAAGTGGACCTGCCACAATTGAACTTATTGCTGAGGGAAAAGGTGAGTTTTGAAACGAGATTTAAAAGATGCGAGGGAATCAGAATGACGGAGGTTATCAGGGAGCTTGTTCCACGTCTTTGGCGATTGAAAAGAAAACGATCTGCGTCCATGGGTCTTACTTCTGACGTGAGGTATCCTGCGAAGTCGAGTATCAGAGGAAGAACGGAGCTGGCGAGACGGGGTATAGATATGGAGGAGTTCAGAAAGATACATGGGGCCAGATCCATTGACTGTAGAAAAGGTCAGAGTGGATAGCTTATAGTCTATTCGATCAGAAACAGGCAACCAGTGGAGAGACTGAAGGAGAGGAGAAACATGGTCAAATTTAGAAGCTCTGCAAATGAGTCTGGCAGCGTTGTTCTGAATTCGTTGGAGTCTGTCGAACAGATATTTGGGAAGGCCGGCCAAAAGAGAGTTGCAGTAATCCAATCTTGAGAGAACCAGAGAGCATACAAGTGTCTTGGTTGCATCGGTTGAGAGATAGTGGCGGATAGAGCTGATTCTACGCAGTTCCAAATAGGCAGCTTTACAGATATTCGAAATGTGCTGTTGGAAGGAAAGAGACTGGTCTAGGATTACACCAAGACTGCGAACAGAAGGAGAAAGTGAAACAGATGTGCTATTGATCAGAACAGAGTCAGGAAAGGACGGATGTTGACGAAACTTCTTTGGACAGGTTATCATAAATTCAGTCTTATCATCATTTAGTTGCAGCTTGTTGAGAGTCACCCAGTCCTTTAGACCAGCAATGCACTCCTGTGTTCGAGTCACCAGTGCATCAAATTCAGCTATGGAAGCCGACTGATAAAGTTGTGTGTCATCAGCAAAGCTCTCATGCGACATCGCATGATGACTGATGACATCCGACACAGGAGCCGCATACAGCACGAAAAGAACAGGACCTAGGACGGACCCCTGTGGGACACCATATTTTAAGGCAGATACTCTAGAGTATCTAGCATTTACACACACTTTCTGTGTACGGTCTGACAGGTAAGACGTGATCCATGCTAGTGCAGTGTCGCGAATACCAAAGGAAGTTTTAAGTCTGTTCAAGAGGATAGAGTGGTCGATGGTGTCAAAAGCTGCTGACAAGTCTAAGAGAGCGAGAACAGATATCTTATCCTCATCAAATCCCGAAAGCAAATCATTCACTATTCTAAGAAGGACCGTTTCATGTGGGTGTGTGCGAAACCCCTCTGTCTGCCTTAGCACATGCATCCTGTTTTTCTTGTGCTTGACTCTTGACTCGAGTCTTTTTACAGCTCCGAAGAGTGCAGTTTCCCTTGGTACCTGATGTCCTCTCTGGGGTTTACGGTCCTCCCACGTATCTTCCCGAGTGCCATCTAGTGCCCGAGTGTGACCTGGGTACATCATCTGTGTTCTCCTCGACCCGCGTAAACTACTGTCTCACTGGGGCGTGCTCGCCGTGTATCCCAACACTTCACCTGCTTACAGGAGTCCGAGTCTCGATGTTCGAGCAAATGTGATGTTTGTTTGTTTGTTTGTTTGTTTTTTTCCTCTTTAAAAACAACAAAGCTTGGCATGATGAAGCGATTTGAAATACCGGGTTAGTAAGGTTGAGACGGGGGTATAAAGGGAAATAGTTTTTAGCACATCACTTCCGTCGCTTTTGCGAGTATGTCTGTGTGAATGAATAAAGTCTTGTATTGCTTGTAAAAATTTCTTATTGTTGGCTGCAATTTATTGAGCGTGCGAGGATCCGGGCGCTGACATGGATTACAGGATCTTTAGCGTGCGTATTTGATCTTCTGCGTGCGTATACACACGAAGGGGTTCAGGCACTAGCAGTTTTGCACATATGTTGACCTAGGAGATCGTAAAAATCTCCAACCTTTACCCACCAGGTACTATCACCGAGATTCGAACCCAGGACCCTCAGATTGAAAGTCCAACGCTTTAACCATTCGGCTATTGTGTCCAATGGATCATCTGGTCTCTTTGCAAACTTTGTGTAACCATATCAAAGGTCGTATTTCGTTTTGCTTAGTGCGGTCACTAATCTTATCTACGTCTCGAAGTTGTTTTTGTTGTGACTGATACAGAATTTTGTTTGCCCACACTCCTACCTTTTCTGTTTAACACAATGAAAATGAATAAGTTTATTATATGGGTACTGTGGCGTTGCAACTGGGTATACCCCAGATTTCATCTGAACAGTTTAAGGAAGGAAAACTGGTCTATATATGTACTCCCCATGCATTAAAACAGTCATTCTGATACAGTGAAATTTATTTCATAAAAATGCATTTGAAACACACACACACACACACACACACACACACACACACACACACACACACAAAACAAAACAAAAACAAACCCACCACGTTTCATTTACGATATGGCCCTTGCGATAGGCTTGGACTTAAAACATGTTAATGAGACTGATTATATGCAATACTACATGATGATGGAGTCTCCCGTCGGTCCGACGGATGAATAGGCAGGCAAGCTTAACTGTCGGTGTGTGTCATCATATGGGAGAAGAGGCCGATTCTGGATGCGCAGCACTTCCCACAGGTGTTGCAAGGGAAAACGTCTCCAGATGTTGAGCCCTGCTTCCTTCGCTCACGCTTCTCCTTGATGGCCAGCGTTCTCTTGTTTTCAAACGTCTTTATGCCACCAGAGCACAGCATCATCCAGCGAGAGCGGTCAAAGGAATCAGTTTCCCAGGAAGCGATGTCTATGTCACAGGCTTTGAGGTTTGTCTTCAAGGTGTCCTTGAAGCGCTTGCAGGGTCTTCCAAGTTCCTGGTGGCCTTCCTTCAGCTGGCCATACAGTAGCATCTTCGGGATCCTGCTGTCTGTCATGCGGACATGTCCTGTCCAGTGTAGGTGGCACTGGATCAGCAGGCTTTTGATGCTGGGCAGGCCGCTTCTCTCTAGGACCTGGAGGTTGGAGACCCTGTCTTGCCACTTTATGCTGAGGTTTCTTCGTAGGCATCTCTGGTGAAACTGCTCAAGTTGTTAAATGTGACGGCGATACGTCGTCCATGTTTCACAGCAGTACAACAAGGTGGTCAGCCCAACAGCTCTGTAGGTTTTGATTTTGGTGTTGAGCCTGATGCCTTTGTTGTTCCACAGCCTGTTGTTGAGTCTGCCAAAGGAAGAGCTGGCCTTGGCGATGCGCAGCGTCACTTCTGCATCAAGGGCTCCATTGCTGCATAGGATGCTGCCCATGTAGCAAAACTTGTCGACTGACTTGCTCTGTGTCATCAATCTTGTTTTATGGGGGGGGGGGGGGGGGGGGGGGGGGGGAGAGCACTGGCGTTCTGTGAGCTAGCTGGTTGGTACATGGATTCAGTCTTGCTGAGGCTGATGGCGAGTCCAAAGCGCCTGCAGGAGGTTGAGAACCTGTCCATAATGAACTGCATGTACTCATGGGTGTGTGCAGCAAGTGCACAGTCATCAGCGAAAAGGAACTCTCACAACAGTGCCTCAACTGAGTGTAGATGCCCTGGTCACAGTCTAGGAAGGCGTCAATCAGCATGGCAGAGATAGAATGGAGAACAGTGTGGGTGCCAGGACGCAGCCCTGCTTCACTCCATTTATCACAGGGAATGGATCCGACATGTTAGTATTTTCCTGTGCTCTCTCCTGCATGCCATCGTGGAATGAC
The DNA here is from genome assembly GCF_041734735.1 of Babylonia areolata. Taxonomy (NCBI): domain Eukaryota; kingdom Metazoa; phylum Mollusca; class Gastropoda; order Neogastropoda; family Buccinidae; genus Babylonia; species Babylonia areolata. The sequence continues at coordinate 38,237,620 of NC_134876.1, forward strand.
GCAATCAGCTGGATTAGGCTCTCTGGGCAGCTGAGATTTAGGAGGATCTTCCACAGACCACGGCGGTTCACCGTGTCGAAGGCCTTAGTCAGGACTACAAAGACCAATGTGGAGCTCCTTGTTCTGCTCACAGCACTTCTCTTGCATCTGCCGTATGGCAAACACCATGTCACATGTTCCCCTGCCTGAGCGGAAGCTGTACTGTGCTTCAGGGATGACTGTGTTGGAGACATGGTCAACCAGTCCGTTCAGTATGATGAAGGCGAAGATCTTGCTGGCGATGTAGAGGAGACAGATTCCATGGTGATTATCGCAGGATGTTTTGTCTCCCTTCCGTTTGTAAATGTGGACAATTGAAGCATCCCTGAAATCCTGGGGGACCTCCCCTCTCTCCCAGATAGATTGGAACAGGGCGGTCAGCTTGTCTGTCAACACCTCGCCTCCATACTTGTAGATGTCAGCCTGGATTCCATCCGCTCTTGGTGCTTTTCCTGACGTTGTCAGCTTCAGGGCCTTCTGGGTCTCGGCCTTGGTGGGAGGGGCAGCTAGCGAATCATTGACTGGTAGCTGTGGGAGGGCTGCAATTACCTCGTCAGATACGGACGAGTCCCTGTTGAGGAGGGTGTTGAAGTGCTCTGCCCAGCGGGCAAGGATGTCTTTCTTGTCTGTCAGGAGGGTGGTCAGGTCCAAGGCTCGGACAGGGGTTGATCCTGTGACTTTCGGCCCATACACATCTCTTCGGACTTTCTCTCCCACCAGGTGTTCATCTCACGCAGCCTCTTCTGTACGAGTTGCCTGGTTTGCAAGAATTGGTTCTCCTTATTCTGGTAGTCTTTATCGGAAATGTGATCCTGATGCCGTATATGCAGTGTGTTCAGGAGCTTGGAGATTCCAGAGTCGTTCTCGTCAAACCAGTCTTTGTGTCTCCTCTGTACAAAGCCGAGTGTGTCAGGTGCTGCTGTGTACACAGCATCTCTAAAGGTGCTCCATACCTCTTCTACATCAGTCGATGCAGGAATTTGTTGGAGAGCTGCTTGGATTTGCTGCTGCAGCACGTCCTTGGTGATAGGGAGGTGATGGATGTTCAGCTTCCTAGTGGGTTTCTGCCTGGCTGGTTGGAGCTTGCGTACAAGTCTGATGTTCATCTTGCTGCATACCAGGCGATGGTCCGACCAACAGACTGCTCCTCTCATGCAGCGTGTAATGGAAACATCACCTCTGTCCCTCTGCTGGACAATCACATAGTCCAGCATGTTCCATTGCTTGGAGCGGGGGTGTATCCACGTGTTCTTGTACTTGTCCACTTGTTGGAAGAGGGTGTTGGTGATGATCAGTCCATGCTGCGTGCAGAGCGAGAGCAAAAGCAGTCCGTTGGAGTTGCACTTGCCAGTGCCGTGCTGTCCTTGGACTTTGGCCATGAGAAGTCCACGCTGACGCGGGCATTGAAATCCCCAAGGATGATCAGCCTGTCCTTTCTGTCTACCGCTGAAATGGTGCGGCTGAGTTCCTTGTAGAAAGCTTCTTTGATGTCACCAGGGTTGGTCATCGTTGGGGCATAGCAGCTGATGACTGTAGAGAAGCGATCTTTGGATAGCTTCAGACGCAGGGTCATCAGTCTATTGTTTATCCCACGTGGAAGGCTGTCAAGCTGTCGTGCAAGTTTGGTTCATATGGCAAAGCCCACGCCTGGGGTTCTTGGGGTGCCATCTGGCTTCCCAGTGCAGTAGAAAGTGTAGCCCCCTCCAACTTCCTCCAGTTGGGTTTCACCGGCAAACCTGGTTTCGCTCAGGGCTGCTATGTCCACCTGGTAGCGATCAAGCATTCTAGCAATGAGCGCTCTGTGTCTTTCTGGTCTGTTGTCTCTGTCTAGAAGGGTGCGAATATTCCAGGCACCCAAAGTCAGGGCATGACTCATGGTTCTTTTCTTCTGTTGTTGGATGTCCAAGTAGGTGCGGTTTCCCATTAGGTACTAGGCGAGGCAGGCTTTGTTTAGGGATCCTTTTATCTCCCCCTTCCCCGTGTGGGGAGAGCAGTGCTGTCCCTGAAAAGGGCTGCTCTGACACTGTGGGAGGATACGGGCGCCGCATCTTGGCGGACGACCATCACCCCACAGCCGCCTGCGTGCAGAGTCGTGACTAGGAACTGCCAGCAGCATCATTTGCCTGTCCCCAAGGACGGCCTCGGCAGGTGCAGGTTTTTTCTTCGGAGCTCCGTCTCCTAGGACGACTTCCAGCCAAGGATAAGAGCTCCCCCTGACCTTTGGTCATCCTCTTCCGCCTTCACAGCCGTTGGGAAAGGTTTCCTCCTCCGCCTGGTCCGTCGTTGGGAGACTTCACATGCGGCAGGTAGTACTGGGTTACATGGTACCAGTAGGAAGGGCTGTGCCACTGATCTGACCTCAATACTACATATGTAACACAAAAGCGCATTCCCGTACAGCGCCTTATGTCAGCAGTTACCTCATTTTGATAAAGAAATCCTTCATCCAGTAACCAGGTTGCTGGCGTTTGAGCATTTCAAGTTTAACCGAAGTATTTATCACATGACAAGGTATTACGGCACTAACCCAATTTTTAATGTCATTTATGGGATAGCTCACTGTAATCCCTTTCTGTAAACATAAAGAAATTAACTTTGTGATGAAAGATGTGGATGTAGTGCCGTTTGAAGTACATATACCCCTCAAAAGTCATTTTTCGGGCCCAGAGAAAGGAAATTGGCCTGTAGACATATATACCTTCCCCCTGCATTTATTCCGCAGTTTAAACTTGCCAGACAGGTAAATTGTGATTACTAAAAACACGCAAGAAAAAATCACGATGGGCCTACATCCCGCACACTGAACGCTTTCAACTCACCCCACCCTCCCCGACGCAGAATACACATGCACTGTATTTGCGTTTGATTTAGGGCGGACCGACAGGCAGGCAGTCAGATACACACCCGTGACATGGCCTTTGAAAAACACAATGGGGCAAAATGCCAGGGACTGTGAGATGTCCCAAAATATCTCATTCATTGTCTTTTCGTCATACGCGTGTTTCTTCTTCTTTTTTTCCTCCGCTTCGGGGTCAGCATGAACGGGCACCACCTTGACGAGAAGCATAATCCCGGCCTCCGTCTGTCCCGAAAACCAAGCATTTGATAATATAGATATGACCAGAAGCGAGAGTTTAGATAAAAGTGGTGGGGTAAAATATTTTAGAGAGGTTTTGGCACAGTGGAAGAAGGAGGAGGAGGAGGAGAAGTAGAAGAAAAAGAAGAGAGAGGCTTCTACAACAAACTGTCCATGAACCCACAAACCATTACAGTTCCGGATGTTTTATGGTGGAAACGAATGGGGTAGGGTAACACTACACCTTTTCGCAAATGGAAAAAAAGTACTCCTTTCTGTGCCACTCAAGCACACAACTGCGCGCGCAGACGACTGTACAGCATGAAATATAAACAGTAGTTTCAGCTTACAGCATTGATTTTAGGGTTAATGAGTTGAAGGCCCAATTCTTTTTTCTTAATCAGATGCAGAGGACTTGTTTATCAATATCAGCAGCACAGCAACAATCATATGTTACATCTGCATAATCACGAGGGAAGCTATTTAATTGTCCGAGCACAGATGTTTGGACATACGTACACTTTAACTGACCATGCTTGCATTGTGATGTATCTTCCCTCAGCTTTCACACATGTTCCATTTGTCGATAACACCCAATCACGTTGATCAAGGTATACCCAAAATCCGCCACATGTTAGCCCACGCTTTCTTACAATCCCACGCGTTCTCGTACCTCGAGATAATTCGTGTGAGCACCACCACACGCTTACTCTCACTTTTCGAGCAAGTGTGGGCTTGTGAGAAAGTGGTCGTTCCCTTCCCACGATTTCTCTAACTTTGAGAGAAACCGTGGGACTGCGAGAAATCGTGGTCGTTCCACGTTTTCTCTCAATTGCTCTTTCTTCTTCTCTTGGCCTTTTCAGCCCGCTACCAATGGCGGCATCAATGCCGAAGACACGAGCGTCAGCATCACCAGAGGCGGCAGGGAGAAAGGGGAGAAGGCAGAGGCAGCCGGCGTGGAGGAGGGGATCCCTGTGGCCAAAGAAGAAGTGCCAGTCGGTGCTCGGCTCCGCAGGCGGCTGAAAGAGTCTGCCCGCCAGTGCTGCTCGGTTCGCACGCTGAAGCGCAAACTGCCCATCATACAGTGGCTGCCCAGCTACAGGTCAGTGTGTGGGGTGGAGTGTGGGGGTCGAGAAGTGGAGGAAAGGGGGTGGTTGACTTTCGGAAGGGTAGGGAGCGCGGGGAGTGGGGTGGATGTGTTTGTGATATAGTGAGTAGATGCGGTTGTGTTTGGGTGGGTAACTCGAGTTTGTGCAGGCTGTGAGTGCAGTTGAGTTTGGTGGTTTGTGTGGAGGTGTTTTTTTTTTCTTTGGCGAAGGGAGTCAGTGCGGTTGTGTTGGATGGTTTTATTTCTCAGTTGTGTTTGTGAAGGGAGTTCATGTGGTTGTGTAAGATGGTTTGTGTTGGGGTGGCTGTGTTTGCATAGGGATTGGATGCAGTCATGTGGAAGTGAATGGGTATATGTGCATATCTGTAAACTGTCCAGTCTGGCAGTGGTCTTGTATGCTTCCAAGAAAGGATGGGGGTGGGGGGGGGGTTGAGGTACATGTGGGGAGGGAAGTGCAGTGTGTGTGTGCGCCCATGATTTGGCATCCTGCAATATATATATATATATATATATATATATATATATATCTTGTGGGTGTGTGATCAGCAATCAGTAGTGACACACACATGTTAACTAGCTCTGCTAAAATTGTTAATTTCTCTGGACTGCGGAGGTATCTGGAAGTTGGAATTGATACATTCATGAAGTACCATATGCCAGGTAGATTTCCGGGCTAGGTGTGGTTGCTTCTACCCCGTTTTGCAGTTAAATGAAGCAGAGAGCCAAGGAGTGCATCGCCATGCGCCAGCGGACATTGAACACAAAGACGATGAAAGATGGTGTCATGGTAGAATGCCTCCTCATGTTTTTGTTCTGTGGCACTTTATTCTGTATTGCGGAAATGTGGAACATGACCAGTGACCACAAAAGGACAGCTTGAGACAGACCTGTTTGACAAATGGAGCCACACCACTCTGCAGGAAGAGGTTCAGTCCCTGGAGGAGGAAATCACCGACCTACGATATGGAAACGAAGATCTGAAGAAAAGGATATTATAAAACAAAAAACAAACTTAAGAAAGAAAAAAAAAAAAACCCTTGAAGGGAGCTCGAAGCGAAATAACATCATCTTCTATGGTCTTTCAAGGAATGACGAGTCGCAGGCGGCAACGACCTTCTTGGCCATATTCAAGAGGCCATCGTGCCTGCGGGTAAATGTGTACCTGCGGAAAATCTGTCTGAGGCAAGGCAAACTGCCCATGGGTAAGCAATAGCCGGTATTCAGGAACACAAGAGCCTAGCCGCGGGTCTACAAAAGTGAAGGCAATTTACGCTATCTGCCAAGGGTGACAGCCCATGAAGCAGAGGTAAATATGGCGAATCCTTTTAATGCGTTAGTTTTGTAAAGGGAAAACAGGCATTTTGAAGAGAGACTATGTCTTCAATACAGCCCGTGATAGTTTGATCTTATCCTTTATTCGCTGTGCATTCAAAATTGACGTATTGACTGGCAGACGTGATTATATTGCATATGAATTACGTATGTATCTGCGAAGTGAGTGCACTTTCCAACGATAAATAATGGAATGCCCGCCATTTGCAGATCATCGAAATTCATTCATTCCAGAGAAATATTTGAATCCGAACTCTGTTATTTTATTTTTGAAATTAGCAGAAAAGCAGGGAGGACAATGTGTCAGAATGTGAAAGTGGCCCCCACATTTGACAAGTTGATGACTCTCATCAGTGCTTTGCCACTGAACCTTTGTTGTTGTTTTTTCAATTGTCCCACTTTGGTGCAGTGCGAAGTAAAAGAGCAGCGCAGAAGGGAATCCCCGGGATTTCTGATTAGCTGCCTGAGTGCGCTTGGTGTGTCTTGAATACGAAGATTACTTAACTTTCAAGGTAAACTGTACCCTGCCATGTCAAGGTAACTTACCTTCAGGCAAAATTATTTTTGTCTTGAATATGGACCCTGATGGACACGCTGGAGCTGTCTGTGGTTCAAATATTTCTCTGGAATGAACGCATTTCGACGTTTTGCAAATAGCGGGCATTCCATTATTCATTGTCTGCAAGTGCACCCACTTCATTTTTGTAGCCTTTGCTTTTGTACCCGCAGGTAGGTTCTTGTGCAATTGAATACTGGCGATTGCTTACCCTCAGGCAGTTTGCCTTGCCTCAGGCAGATTAGCCGCAGGTACACATTTATCCGCAGGCACGATGGTCTATTGAATACGGCCTCTGGTGACATTCAGTTCCACCAAGTCCACCTCTTGAACTCCTGGTGCAACTCACCCGTCATTGCGCGCTGTACCTTTGCCACTGAGAGGCAAAGAAGTAGTCCTGAAAGCCAAATCTAAACGGAAGAACAGCAGCGTGTTCATTGCGGATGAATTTTCTCAACGAGTCAGGGAGGCGAGAAAGAAAATGCTGCCACACCTGAAAAAGGCCGGGAGTGAGGGCAAACAAGCAATCGTGATTTACTGCCATCTCCAAATCGATGGAAAGAAGTTCTATCTTTGGGAGGGAGAATCTCTTGGAAATGTCAAGGGGGGTGGCCTGCCTATTTCAACACTGGTGAAAACTGTAAAACTCATTCAACTCCAGGTACGAGTTAACTCGTACCATGATAACTTCCCTTGTGGACCAGGTACAAGTATTCTCGTACCAAAACACTATTATAAATAATTTGTTTGTTCTTGCTTGGTACAGTTGGCATTCTAAATTGAACCGTTTACGGATTTCGAAAGTATGATAACATAGCTTTGTCCAACAGATTAAATCAACAGTTCTCCATCAATTTTCATTGTTTTAGTAAACTACACTCCTTTTACTGCAGTGGTCTCATGTAGTGCTGGTCCAGGGGAGTTGTAGCAGGCATGAAGGTGTGAGGTAGAATGCTGTGCACGAGACAGTGCTGAATCAGTGGATGAGAACACGGTGAGTGCCGGTTGATATTGTAAACACTGGATCTGCGAGGGCTCAGGTGTTAAAGGCATATGTGATCAACAGTGAGAAATAATGTGTTTAATCCTGTCAGTGTCCTTAAATCTGAAAATGTAAATGATATAATTCGGGAGTCTGATGTTGTTTGTAATGACGCTTCTAATGTAACTGGAAGCAACATTCATGTAGAGATTGGTTTTGAACATATTTCACAAGTGCAGACAGATACTAAATAACCCATAGTTAAGAATGTTTTAAGTTTTACTGAGGGGACATCTCAAAGGGGTAATGTCAACAAGGAAAGACGTTTTACTGAGGGGACATCTCAAAAGGAAAATGTCAACAAGTAGAGAAAGTGCAGTGAACCCAGTGGTCTAATAGATGAACGAAAGGGGAAATGCATAGTGGATTAAAAAAAAAGGAAGAGTTTATGTAAATATCAGAGTTACATTTTCGTGACTGGTGCTTCTAGAGAGCATGGACGTTGTTTTTTTGTTTCTGCACTGGATTATATCTCTCCAAAGTAAACAATAAAGAGTTTCTGTATATTTTGTTAACGTTTGATTTTCTGTTTCTGGTAGAAACTTTTTTGGAAGACTTTCAAAATATTGCTTTTGCATGAAAAAAAGGAGAAAAAATCTGTCCGATTTAACAAACAACGAAGACGCTCATGTGGTATATTGTCTTACTAAAAACAACTCTGTATCTTACATTCAAGAAATTAAGATGAATTCACCAAATATTCTTGTGATTCTTGTGTGTCAGTCATCGTTCTTATGCCAATGACACTCAACTTCAGAAAAGTGATACCCCTGAAAATTTGTCCTCGCTCTTTCAGGAAACATCCGACTGCTTCCTGGACATTCAAAACTGGATGACTCTAAATAAGTTAAAGTTGAACGCGGACAAAACTAAAGCAATGATCATAGGAACTGAACAAAAACTCACTTCCATCACAATTGACACAAACTTGGTAGTAAATCCATCCGTCTTTCCAGCTCAGTCAGGAACCTCAGTGTTGTACTTGACAACACACTGTCCATGCAAAAATTTGTCAGCCAGACCTGTCAATCCTGCTACTGTCAGTTACGGCGCATCAGTTCCATTCGGAAATATCTGTCCACCGATGCAACATCTAGACTTCAACTCTCTATTGTCTGGTTTGCCTGCTTCATCCCTCCAGTCCCTCCAGCACATACAAAACTCTGCTGCCCGACTTGTCCTAAGAAAGAAAAGATCTGAGCACACCGATCCTCTTTTACAGCATCTCCATTGGCTCCCTGTCTCACACAGAATATCAAGTACAAGAACTGCACTCTTTTTTTATAAATGTATTCACAAATCTGCCCCTTCCTATCCCTGTGGCTGCCTTCACATCTACACCCCATCTCGCTCTCAACGATCGGCTTTGGATCCACTCTGTCTACACATACCCAGATTCAGATACCCCACTGTCGGCAGCCGTTCTTTCTCTGTCTCAGGACCTTGCATTTGGGATGAGCTCCCTCTTTCGCTTCGTCAGGTCTCCCCACTCATCTCTTTCAAGTCTGGCCTTAAACCCCACCTCTTCCCAAGATAGCCTCCCTTCCCTGCGTCTTCATTGTTTTTCAGTTTTTTTCAGTCTAGAGTTATGCATGTGTGTGACTGACTGGTGTGGAAGCCCTTTGATTTGTCTCTGCACAAGATTCAGCGCTATATGAATACTAATTATTATCACTATTCTGTTTGGTTTACATGAAGATATAATATGTGTTCATACATGTCACCTGAGGGCTCACCGTATTATTTTTACTTTGATATTGATATTGGTATGTGTGCACTTTAAGAATTATTTTTAATTGTATGCTTGAGTTTTATGATATTGATGTAATTTTGTCTTGTGAATTTAAGTAGAATTTCCAAGCTTTCTCAAGATATTTTCAACGGCAATGATGTACACAATAATTGATTCAGGAGTAATCCTTTGTTTACTAATGTCGCAGAAAGTCACCGTGCAATGTAATTAATAGATATGGTAAATGTTTGCAAAATATGTGCACTGCACTTGGTTTATATATTTATGAATGGTATTTATATGAAGTGGGTATATCGAAGGTCAGTATACTTACATATATCAGAAACAGGTAACAGCTACTGTCAGTGATTATTATTTTTGTTTCAATTTGTTTTTTGTTTTTTTTGCTGTATATGGATTTTTTTCACCTGCATTTTAAAGTATCATAGAGAATAGAATCAGATCACCAACCTATTGAACTACATTTAAGACTTGGAGACGGAATAAATACTACATGTACGCACATTGGATGAAAGCCAGATTACTGAAAAAAAATGTGTGGAATAGTGATTTGTAGGGTGCAACGAATTCTGATGAAACACTTCAGTTAAACGATCGAGCAACATATTTGATTCATTATGATTATATCGCTGTGTTGAACATGCTTAATGATTGCCTTAAAGTGCGTGCAGAATGTATGAAAAAAACCCAATCTAATCATGCATGATGAACAAAATGTCTGGTTTTACACGGAATGACGAGTAACCAAGTTAAAAGCGAGAAGACTACTTAGAACTTTTAATCTTACCAAAGAAAAAAGCGATGATGATGCATACTGTATGGCAAGAAGAGGGTAAGAAAATCTGATTAAAAAAATAAAAGAAATAGAATATAATGATTTGATACTTGATAAACTTATCTATGTGGTAAATAAACAAAATTGTTTTGGGAAACTATACATAAAATATCATTTAAAAGAAAACAAGTTCGAAACGATTCAACAGTCGATGACTGGTTTAGGCATTTTAAAAGTATACTTGAATAATAAACTTCTGCAGATGAAAGCTTTCTAAGCTTTATTATTGAAGGAAGATGAAAATGATAAAACCATAGTGATGATAATGTGATGGAGAGTAGTTCCATGAACTGACCAACATACAAAGACGAATTGTTACTTACAGGAAAATTAAAAAAAAAAAAAAGAAGGCAAAGCTGCAGGACCAGATGAAATTATTTGAGAATGTTGAAATATGCTTGGGGTGGCTGTAGTAGTGGCTGTTTTGTGGGTTTCTTTTTTTCTTCACAAAGCTTTTTAATGTATTGATAAAGGTATTTTCATGGAAAACTGGACAGATTCTGTTGTAATCCCTTTGTTTAAAAAGGGTGATAAAAATAACCCAGGTAATTACCGATGTACCTCTGTGTGGTGCAAGTAGCAAAATGTATTGTACAGTTATAAATAAGACCTCAAGAATTGACAAATGAGCACAATTTGACAGGTGAACATAAAGCAGGATTTAAAAGGGGTTATTCGGGTTATTCTGTTATTGATCACACATAAATTTACATGGTTGGCTTCTGTACAAAAACAGTCCTCTTTAAAATTATATGTTGCCATTATTGGCTCTGAAAACGATTACATTTAGAGAAATTTTTCAGGGACTATTCTTTTGAAAAACATACAGTATTTTAGGTTTAAAATTTTCGTTGTATTTATAGTCAAGCCAGAATTGGATGTCGTACTAAATTGACAGACTACTTCACTTGTAATTAATTTGGATGATTTATATCATCATTAGATGGTGATGTTGCTTCAATATCTGAAACTGTTATAGATTTACAAACACAGGGGAGGGGGGGTGGGGGGCATGTGATTTTTTTTTAAGTATTGTGATTTGGAATACTGTACACTGTCTGGGTATTGTGATGTATGTGACTGTTGTTTAATACTGGGATTGTTTGTTTCTTTTTTTAAATTTTATTTATTTATTTATTTACTCTTTTTTTTAGCGTTTTGATTAGTTTTAAGTATTTTATGCTGTTGATGCATTGTTTAAGGAGGGGGGGGGGGGGAGATTTATCTTAAATTTTGTGATCGTCTATTAATTTGGCATTGTGATGTATATGACCGGTTTTAAGTATTGGGGTTGTATTTTTAGTATTATGGTATCTTTTTTTTTGTATTGTAGTGTTAGTATTATGTATTGTGATCTATATAAAATGAGTATATTTAGTTATTGTGGTGTGTGATAACTGATATGTATTATGAATGTAATGTTGTGCACAGAAATTTTTGGGTGTGTCTTAACATACTTTTTTTGTTTTTTGCCCGACTTATCATCTGCACCATTTCAGTGGCATTACTCCCATGCCGCTCATTTCGATTCCCCCGTACACAGCCACACCCGGGTTCGTTTGTCACATAGTGCCGGCAGTCCACAGGGGACCATGGATGTTAGGTCACCAGGAGGCCACACACCAGAGGAGACCCTGCATTGCTGCTGAGTCACTTTGGTGGTGTTCGGTAGTGCCTGTTCTGAGTGAACCTAATTTGGACACCAACTTTTAAGCCCCCTACTGAGGACAATAATGACTTAGTCACGGAGCTAGACTGAGTGAGCGTCTCCCCCAGAGTGGTGATCGCCATCACGTCCCTCCAGCAACAGTCCCCCATGAAGCTGTTGACACTGAAGACGTTGACAAGACTCAGCCCAAGCACGGAAGTGAAGGGGTATCGAAACTGAGGTCACCATGAGAGCAGGGCATGAAGGGCCACATAATTTGGAGCTTTTATTTTATTATTATTATTTTTTTTTAATACTGATGATGAAGAAGGAGGAGGAGGAGGACGATGCTGCTGCAGCTGCTGCTATGGAGGTCCATTTTGGTATGGGACTACGTGACAAGGCTGTTCTCTACGCCTCCTGTCATAATGATATCCCGGCGTCAGCCAGGACCGAGTAATACAGACACTTGCAGTGTTGGTCAGGAAATTAGAGCAACACACCCAAAGACGCATCTATGAAGTGGATGATACTCGACTGTGTGGTCCCGGTCTTCCCATTTAAGCCCATTGCACACTCAACTCTGGGTAGGAGTTGGCCACGGGCCGAAAACCCCACCTCCGCTGGGATTCGAACCCACGTCCTACCAGCAGACAGTCCGTGACAGTAACCACTTCGCCATGGCGGCTGGTGTCTGAACATACTTAAGCGTTCAGTAGTCTGTTTGTACAGGGTTATGAATGCTAGGTTTTTTGGGTTTTTTTTCAGTGTTAAAATGCATGTTTTACTTGTCATTTTTTACTCACTTGTGTAAACAAAGTGAGTCTATGTTATAACCCGGTATTCGGTTGTGTATGTGTGTGTGTGTGTGTGTGTGTGTTAAACTTTAACATTGCCATTTTGTCTGGAAATGCTTCCACATACCAAATTTGGCTTAAACATAGTATGAAAACAAATCTTCAGTCATACCAATAATAGGTTGTAAGTCTCCCGAATTAAGCTGTACTCCCGGATCATTAACGGTTTATTTCGTTGAGATTCGTTCCGAAATCCGAAAATTCTAAAAACCGCTTCCCACTGAGAAGGTAGGTTGTATTTGGTAAGAAGAACATGACCTCGTTTTTCATGTTTACAATTAAAAGGAAAGAAATACATATTCTGGACAGAACACATACAATGATACTAACTACACCATCGACGTGTTTACTGCATATGAATGTTCTAAAGTGGACACTGGAATGAACATAAAAGAAAAATCGATCGTTTCATTCAGCCCGTTGTAGACTGGTTCGTGCAGATCTAGATCTAGAGAACTACCATGTGTTGCGATGTACTTGAAGTGATGGCAACGTCTTTTCCTTTACTGCTGAAATAAAACGATAATCGAGATATAATAAAACACACAAAGAACATGATTTAAACGACGTTATTACGTCCAATGCAATCAGGTCTATTTATCGCACGAAGAAGAAAACAAATGTCAGATGCACCTCAGCAGTGGGGGATTGCTTGCTTTGGAACTGAACATGGTTCGATCCCGCTCGCGTGCGTTTTCTTTGCTTTTTTTTTTTTCTCCAAAGCTTATTTCATAATTATATTTAACAGAACACTTTTTAACGAATTTTTGGATCTCTTTTTTTTTTCTCTACCCATGATTCCTTTACTGAATACTGCGTGAGGCACAAGTGAGTCTTGAAGGCTTTGCCTCTTTGTTTTTGATTTGTTTTTTCACAGTACAGTGTAATTTTTAAGCATGTTTTACATAGAAAGGCGCTTTATAAATTGGATTCTTCTTCTTCTTCTTAATAGTAGTAGTGTCGTGCAGCTTCAGCTCTACACTTAAATGTAAAGGTGAATAAAAGTAACACCATTGTATTAAGGAAAAGTGGATATTTAGATGCCAGGGAAAGATGGGCATATAATGGTACTGAAATGCCAGTTATTAATGCATATAAATACTTACGAATTTATTTTTATTTACTGGACAGAGCTTTATGGCAGCCTGCAACGATCTTTCCAGCAGAGCAAAAACATGCTCTATTAAGTATTATTCATTTTGCAAAAACTATCGAAGTCAAAGAGTAATTCTTTCAATACTTGTTCTGGGCTATATGACTAAAAAATCCAGCCATTGGTTCAGTATGGTGTTGAGTTACAGAAACTCTACAAAGTAGCATTTCATTGTGAAAAGGTACATTTATTTACATCAAAAATGTATTTACGTGTAGAAATACGAAAACTTCTAATTTTATACGTGGAGAAACAAATAGGTATCGTATTTATATAAATTTGGTAATGATATGCGTTAAAAACTGGCTATAATTATTCAAAATGCATGAGTCTAGATTACCTCACAAAGCCTACAAAATGTTATTTTATTTGGACGCAAGTGGTAAAATAAACTGTGGTGGTATGATAAAATTAACGAAGGTGTGGAGGGGACTTATGGTTGTCTTTGGATTTTTGAAGAAAGGTTAATTCTGTGTAGATGGCAAGAATGGGACCATGTAAATAACAGTGAAGGATTTAATATTTACAGAACCTTTTGTACTATTCCTGATGTCAACCTTTTCACTAATGAATTTTGATAAATGTTTAACGTATGCAAAGACAAGACTTTGATTGGGCATTTCTGCAACTGCAGAACATAGTTACCGTTAAGAAGTGCAAAGAAGCTGATTCATTAAGTCCATTTTGCCAGATGGAGAAAGAAAATGAAGTGCACTTGTCCTATCTTGCCCTGTCTTGCATGATTTAAGAGTAGGCGTACGATGCATACCATTGAAATATTATAAATTCACAAGACAGTTTATATTGTTACTCATAGCATTTGCGCATGAACAAACTAGTAGAAATAAGCATATTCTTAAGTCTTTGTGTAAGTGACTGAGCACGACTTACATATGAAAAACTTGTATAATTTAACTGAGTGCTGTTAACCAAGCATGCATGATATATGATGTGTATTATGTATTACTTAGGTGTGCATATGACAATCAAAAGCAGGTATGTTTCATGATGTGTATTATGTTTTACGTAGGTGAGGGTATGTTACTTAAAAGAAGGTATAAGATATCTATGTTGTGTACTATGTATTTATCACTTAGCTGGTTGTATGTCTTTTTACAAAGCATGATGCGTTGTCTATGATAACATTTTTGTTGTTGATTTTTCTTTCAAACTTTTATTTTTCTGACATCTTTTCATAAGGGGCAATGAATAAATGAATGAATGAACAAATAAATGAATAAACATTCCATCCATCTCTGTGTGTCTCTGTCTCTCACTTTCTCTCCATCCTTTCCTCTGAGCTCTCTCTCTCTCTCTTTCCAGACAATGGGATTTCTATACTAGAACAATGTCTACTTGACATTATTGAAAACCACGAGGATGCTTCCTTCATTTTGTGTGGAGACTTTAATGCCAGGACTGGTAACAAATTCCCAGAACAGGTTAGTGCTGACTTTTCCTCAGACGACACACAGGATGGTTTTCAGTTTGACTTTGACAATGGCCACGAATCGATTCCTGACCGTTGTTCACAAGATGCAGTGATCAATGACTATGGCCAAAAGTTACTCTGCTTGTGCCCTAATTTTGATCTGTACATTTTGAATGGTGTTTGCGACGGAGACACAAATGGGGTTTTCACTTATACGTCTCCCTCTGGTAGTAGTGTCATTGATTATTTTATTTTCTCCACTTCATTAAGCTATTTATCGCACAGAATGCTTGTAGAAGAAATGATAGACTCTAAGCATATGCCTGTATCATGTCCTATAAAGTGTAATAGACAAAAGTATAAAGGGGGAACAGATGCATTTATTTCTAGGTTCATTTGGTCTGATGACAAACGTGACGAATTCGTTTATTGTATCAATTTACCGGAAAATATTGCTTCTGTTGAACAAGCCAAACACCTGATTGATGAAAACATCAATAAAGCAGTCGACTTGTTTTCAGTTACTCTAAAATCCGCCGCTTCTTGCATGCTTGTAAAAAGAGGATGTGCTAGAGCCATAAAAGGCAATATTTGGTTCGACTCAGAATGCCATGAACATCGGAAGGGCACAAGGAAAGCTCTCCGTGAATTTTGACGTCAACAGAGATCCGATCCTACTGCAGATGGGCATGTGTATTTTGAGTCCAGAAAGTCTTACAGAAAGCTATTGGCTAATAAAGAAAGAGCGTACAAAGCAAAATGTAGAGCTGAACTTGAAGGGAATATTAATGGTTCCAAGCAGTTTTGGAAAAATATCAGACAATTTTCTAAGAAAAATAAACAGACTGGAAACATCTCAGATGATGAATGGTTACAACACTTTAAAGAGGTTTTTGGTGTGAATGACAATGATACGATAAATGACGATTTCACTGGCTTTGAACCTGGGAATGGGTCTGAAGAAAGTGACAATCAGGACGATGTCCTACTGAACAGTGATATAACTGAACAAGAAATACTCGATTCCATCCGTCATCTAAGAAACAATAAAGCAGCCGGCCCAGATGGCATTATACCCGAACTTTTTAAGCACTCAAGTGAGCTAATTGTTCCTTTTCTTTTGAAACTGTTTAATAGCATATTTTCTTCGGGTCAGTACCCAGTAGCTTGGACTGAATCGATTATTCAACCCTTGCACAAGAAAGGCGATTTACACAAGCCAGACAATTACAGGGGCATTTCACTTTTGAACATATCTGGAAAGCTGTACAGCCATATTATCAACAAGAGAATATCAACATGGGTTGAAAGTAAGGACATATTAGGTGATATACAAGCCGGATTTCGAAAAGATCATTCAACAATTGACCATATTTTTACGCTGTTCTCAATGGTACAGAAATATTTGCTTAAAAATAGAAAATTATTTGTTGCTTTCACTGACTTTCGTAAGGCTTTCGATTTTATTTCACATGGTAAACTGTGGCCCGTACTGCGGAAGTCTGGCTTAAAAGGGAAAATATTAAAAACCATTCAAAGTATAAAAGCTCGAGTACGTTGGGGGGGGTAGGGTAACCGAAGCTTTCCTTTGTCAAAAAGGTTTAAAACAAGGGGAGGTTACAAGTCCTTTACCTTTCTCTCTGTTTATAAATGATCTTGCAACGGACATAATCGAGAAAGGACGCCATGGTATACAACTGAATCATGATATGATTGAACTGTTTATTTTACTTTTTGCGGACGATATAGTGCTTTTGTCTGATACAGTTACTGTACTGGTCTGCAGAACCAACTAAATGTGCTGGCAATGAAGGCTTCCGAGTTAGATTTACACGTTAACCTTGATAAATCCAAATAATTATTTTTAGAAATGGTGGATACATTGCTCGGAAGGAAACCTGGACATACGAAGGTCACGACATCAAAATCGTCAATTCCTATAAGTACTTAGGTTTGTTTTTCAGCACTAGATTATCTTTTTCGAAGGCTTTGGATGACATAGCAATGAAAGCACGGAAGGGTGTAATAGAAATATTTAGAACGTTATGGAGACTTGACGATTTCTCTGTTAGTATTTTCTTTAAACTATTTGATTCACAAATAAAACCAATTCTGTTATATGGCTCTGAAATCTGGGGATTAATGCAAATTTCACCAATAGAAAAAGTGCACATGTTTGCTTTAAAAAAACTTCTTAATGTGAGTCCAAGATCACCAAATGACATGGTGTATGGCGAGACAGGTCGTTACCCTCTGTATGTATATTCCTTCTTGTCATGTATAAAGTACTGGATCAGACTTACAAGAATGGATGAAAATAGACTTCCTCGTAAATCTTATAAAATGCTTCTATCGCTATGTGATCAGGACAAAGAGTGCTGGGCATCTTCACAGCAGCAGCAGATTTAGCGTTTATCGACATTTCAAATCATCCATATCACTGGAATCTTACTTTACAGCAGTTAAAAATAAACACATAAGAGATGTGCTTATAAGGTTTAGAATAGGAGCCTCGGATATCCGTACACACAAGATGAGATTTGCTTTCGTCAGTCCAAACGACCTGAAATGTCCACTATGTAACGCTGGTATTGAAGACGAGATACACACTTTATTTTACTGTAAATCTCTTAACGATCTGCGACATAAATATATTCCATGTTGGTACACGAAACATCCCTCTGACAAAAGTTTAGAATTCATAATGCATGACACAAAAATCCTTCATGATCTAGGTCGCTTTATTTATCACTCTAATAAACGTCGTGCTGCTTTATTATGATAACGGGCACAACCTGAGTTCTGTTATGTTATACATTTAAAACAACGAACGTACATGTTTAAGCGGACTTGCTCACGATGGAAGGCATTTACCTTTTGGAATTTTCGATTTATGTGTTTGCATGCCCGGTTTTACAAAATCGAGTCTGCGCGCGCGCGTGTGTGTGTGTGTGTGGGGGGGGGGGGGGGGGGGGAGAGATGTGGGAAGGGGTGTGGAGGTGTGGGATGGGGGGTGTGTGTGTGCTCAACATTGTAATGGGTCAGAAGGCCTTCTACAATAAAACATTTCTGAGTTCTGAGTTCTCTCTCTCTCTCCCCCTCTGTGTGTTTGAGAGGGGGACGTCAACAAGCACCATTTGTTGGAGGGGAAAAAACAGACAAACCGAAGTGGGGTAAACTGATGTAAATGTCCATGCCTCCTCACAATATACTAGCATTTATATTAGCTTTGCAGGGAGATTTGCCACATTCTTGAACATGGTTTTCCTTTTCTTCTTCCCGAATTCCACTCCTGAACTTCTTCTCTTCCTTGTGTGTGTGTGTGTGTGTGTGTGCGTTTGCACGTGTGTACGTGTCTGCATGCATGCATATGTATATGTGTGCAGATGCCGAGAGTTTCAGTGTGACCTGATCGCGGGGCTGACGGTGGGACTGACAGTAATCCCCCAGGGCCTGGCCTATGCCGTTATCGCTGGCCTCCCTCCTCAGGTACTTTTTGCAGTCTTTTATTGATTGATTTATCCCAGCTTTCATCTGTCACTTCAGTGACATTGCCCCCAAGCCGTCAGTACCAAGTCCCCACCCTTCCCCCCATCTCCCACTCATTCACACAGTCTGTTACACCTAGGTTCATCTGCCGGCAGTCCACAGGGAGCCACCAACGTTAAGCTGCTATTAGGCCACACACCAGTCTGTGTGTTGTCTTCGTTGCCCACCTGCCTGTCACTTTGCGAGTGTGTTGATACAAGGAGGATTGATTGTGAAGATATGAATATGAACCTGTAGCTTCCACTTTCTTATCTCTCCTTTCGTGTCTTTGTGTTGCTACTCAGTTAATGTGGTGGTGATGACGCGCGCGCACGCGCGCGCGTGTGTGCATGCATGCTTGTGTATGTGCTCACTTACATTCTTTAAATATCTAATGAAAAAGACACCTGTTCAACGATCATGCCTTTTGGTATATCGTAACTTTCTAACTAATCTGAATTGTTGTCACTGTGTTAAATCTTTCCTTTCCGTGGACTTTTTCTAGACCATGTGGTAATGCTTCTTTATGTTAAGGTTGTAACTGCACGATTGCTGTGGAAAGATAAAAGCCAACACTGGTAGATGCGACAAGATCACAATCATTAGAAACGAGTGGAAATGGGAAGGGGAAAGGTCAGAAATAGGACACTTGCCTTGACAGCAGTGTAATCTATGATCAGTCTTTAATCTGAAAGTGATAGCTCTGCAGACATCACTTCAACAGCAAGTTGACAGAGGCTTTCCGTGCCAGTGAAATCTTCTCTCATAAAATATGCCATCATGAGATAAAGACTTCAGTGGTTTTGTGGACTGTTTTGAGATGTCAGTTGGTAGAACAGCAGAGTCAGCACATTCTTGTTATCATTTTGCCTGGCTGTTCCCATTAAATACCTTTTTACCCTGATAAAACGTGATATGTGTTGTTCTGGTGACCATGATATGTCCAGGAATCCACCCCACCCCAACCTTTACTTGAGCAGCGAAACCAAGATCCAAGCCCAGAACGTTTGACCACAGGTGGTCATAAATCAGTTTCTTTTGGTAACACCTTGACCAGAAAACTGCCCACAGAAAGCAAATAAAATGAGACAGGTGAAGGTGGTGAGAAATGTTCTTTCTAAAAAAAAGCATGGAGTCAGATCTGAGATAAATCCCCTTTAGTCCGAGCTATAACCAGAATACCCGGCATCTTGAGTTATTGCGTAAAGTCCAAAATGGCCGCCACCACATTCGTAAATTACTTATTAATATGAAGGACGCATGACGCATAAATGTAATTGTTTCGTACCTGATATTTTTCTCAGTCAAGAAAATGATTCAGAAAACCAAAATAATCAAGACTTTCTGAATCTTACTGAATTTTATCATATTTTATCATGCTTTAAAAGATTTTTGTTTTTCCAAGATGGCCGCCACTGGAAGAAGGCGGCACTTTTCTTGCACATGATCGGCGTGCAATATGAAGTCAATAAAACTGGCAGAGTGACTAGAACTGTTGATGAGAAGTCGCAAGCCTTTTTTCCTTCGGGGGTTGTAGCATAAAATTAATGGTTGTATGTTTAGAAAGTAATCAGATATAAGCATGAACAGTCGATCGTATCGAAAGCCATTTACTGATGCTCACATTTCGTGCCCCAAACTTTCGGGCATTTTCTTTTCTATTTCGATGGGTTTGATCTATATGCTGCTGTGGGATCCCATTTCGGTGATCAGCCCAGCTGAGAGATACAGATACTTTTACTGGATGATCCTCGATTGGTTCTTCCAGTTTGAGCACACTCAATTGTGGTTGGGAGCTAGCTGGGCACGGGCCGAACAAAATTTCCACCTGCTTCTTTACAGCGTTTGAGGATTTCTGCTTCGTAATGTGTGTGTGTGTGTGTTTCCTCGGGTTTCAGTTCGCTTACGACAAAGGTATGCCTTTCGCCAGTTGCCGGGATGTTTCTTGCCACTGGTTGTATTGCAATTTGCACAACAAAAAAACAATGTTTGCTGAAACCAAAGGAGTCCGCCCTGTGTAAACAAAAAGAACGAACTGACCCAGAATACGGACCATTTCAAAACTTGGATCTAATTACCTTAGTAATTAACTATCAGTGTGTTCTAAGATTGTTTATAAGTTGTAACATACCTCCTGAAGTGTAAAAAATGTGGGAACTGGCGTGTTTGGGGGAGACGGGGAGGGTATGCGTATGTCGAGCATCTGCTCCATTGAGGGAGATGTGATGTAGCTAAAGCTCCTCTCAGTCTGTCACATACACTCGTGACCTCCAGCCCCTTCCCTACCCCCCACATACAGACACTTAAACACGCGCTCACACAGACACAAACATACACACAAACACGCACACACACACACACACACACACACACACACATTGATCTATGCTGTGACCGAAAAACATTGAAAATGCCGGTCGACAGTGACACCACCACCACCATTCACACACACACGTACACACACATAGACACACACACTGATCTAGATCTATAGTGTGATCGAAAAACAATAAAATGCCGGTCGACAGTGACACCACAACCACCACCACCCGCTCACATACACACTCAAACGACACACACACACACTTTGACCTAGATCCTTATTGTGGCCTAGATCTGTATTGTGATAGGAAAAACAAATGAAATGCCGGTCGACGGTGACACGCCACAATCACACACGCATACACGCGCGCGCACGCACGCACACACACACGCACACACACACACATGTGATGGAGTCTCCCGTCGGACCGACGGATGAGTAGGCAGGCAGGCTTATCTGTCGGTGTGTGTCTTCATATGGGAGAAGAGGCCGATTCTGGATGCGCAGCACTTCCCACAGGTGTTGCAAGGGAAAACGTCTCCAGAAGTTGAGCCCTGCTTCCTTCGCTCACGCTTCTCCTTAATGGCCTCTCTAGGATCTGGAGGTTGGAGACCCTGTTTTGCCACTTTATGCCGAGGATCTTTCGTAGGCATCGCTGGTGAAACTGCTCAAGTTGTTTAATGTGACGGCGATACGTCGTCCATGTTTCACAGCAGTACAACAAGGTGGTCAGCCCAACAGCTCTGTAGGTTTTGATTTTGGTGCTGAGCCTGATGCCTTTGTTTTCCACAGCCTATTGTTGAGTCTGCCAAAGGCGGAGCTGGCCTTGGCGATGCGCATTGTCACTTCTGCATCAAGGGCTCCGTTGCTGCATATGGTGCTGCCCAGGTTGCAAAACTTGTCGACTGATTTGATCTCTGTGTCATTGATCTTGATTGCAGGTGGGGGAGAGGCACTGGCATTCCGTGAGCTAGCTGGTTGGTACATGGACTCGGTCTTGCTGAGGCTGATGATGAGTCCAAAGCGCCTGCAGGAGGTTGAGAACCTGTGCATAATGAACTGCATGTCCTCATGGGTGTCTGCAGCAAGCGCGCAGTCATCAGCGAACAGGAACTCTCTCAACAGTGCCTCAAACACCCTGGACCTGGCATGGAGTCGCCGCAAGTTGAAAAGTTTGCTATCTGTGCGAAACTGAATGTAGATGCCCTGGTCACAGTCTTGGAAGGCGTCAGTCAGCATGACAGAGAAGAGAATGGAGAACAGTGGGTGCCAGGACGCAGCCCTGCTTCACTCCATTTACCACAGCGAACGGATCTGACATGTCAGTATTTTCCTGTACTCTCACCTGCATGCCATCGTGGAATGACGCAGTCAGCTGGATTAGGCTCTCTGGGCAGCCGAACTTTAGGAAGATCTTCCACAGACCACGGCGGTTCACCGTGTCGAAGGCCTTAGTCAGGTCTACAAAGTCCACGTGGAGCTCTTTGTTCTGCTCATGGCACTTCTCTTGCATGTGGCGTTTGGCAAACACTATATCACATGTTCCCCTGCCTGAGCGGAAGCCACACTGTGCTTCAGGGATGACTGTGTTGGAGACATGGTCAACCAGTCTGTTCAGTATGATGCGGGCGAAGATCTTGCCAGCGATGCAGAGGAGAGAGATTCCACGGTTGTTATCGCAGGATGTTTTGTCTCCATTCCGTTTGTAAATGTGGACAGTTGAAGCATCCTTGAAATCCTGAGGGACCTCCCCTCTCTCCCAGACAGACTGGAACAGGGCGGTCAGCTTGTCTGTCAGCACCTCGCCTCCATACTTGTAGATGTCAGCCTGGATTCCATCCGCTCCTGTGCTTTTCCTGACGTTGTCAGCTTCCGGGCCTTCCGGGCCTCGGCCTTGGTGGGAGGGGCAGCTAGCGAGTCATTGACTGGTAGCTGTGGGAGGGCTGCAATTACCTCGTCAGATACGGACGAGTCTCTGTTGAGGAGGGTGTTGAAGTGCTCTGCCCAGCGGGCAAGGATGTCTTTCTTGTCTGTCAGGAGGATGGTCAGGTCCAAGGCTCGGACAGGGGTTGATCCTGTGACTCTTGGCCCATACACAGCTCGGAGACCACCATGGAAGGTCTTCATGTCGTGAGCATCAGCAGCGGACTGAAGCTCTTCGGACTTTCTCTCCCACCAGGTGTTCATCTCACGCAGCCTCTTCTGTACGAGTTGTTTGGTTTGCAAGAACTGGTTCTCCTTCCTCTGGCAGTCCTTATCGGAAATGTGATCCTGATGCCGGACAATCACATAGTCCAGCGTGTGCCATTGCTTGATGCGGGATGCACCCATGTGTTTTTGTACTTGTCTGCTTGTTGGAAGAGGGTGTTAGTGATGGTCAGTCCATGCTGCGTGCAGAGCGAGAGCAAAAGCAGTCCGTTGGAGTTGTACTTGCAGTTGGTTTGATTCCACATGCAAACGAAGCCGATCAGAATATTTTAAAGCTAAACACAGAGTAAAAAAAAAAAAAAAAAAGAGAAGAAATTCTAGTTAAAATAGAGACACGCTCGAAAGAGTCGGCAAAAGTTACAAGTCCGTTTTAAAGAAAGCAGAAAAGATGTGGAGAAAAAAATAGCACAAATATGTTTCACCATTTCAGCAGCCTTAACGTTAATGATAATGAACATATTGACAGTACAACGGCAATGCACATTATCAATTTAGAGGATAATGATGATATTTTAAATGTATGTATTACTGAAGATGAAATTACTAAAGCTATCAAAAGACTGAAGAAAGGCAAAAGTGCTGGTGAAGACATGATTCATAATGAATATATCATTAACAGCGTTCCTTTGCTGACAGAAACATACTGTAAATTATTTAACAAGATACTGGACGAAGGTGTTGTGCCAGAAAAATGGGTATCCGGCTTGATATTGTCATTGTATAAAGGCAAAGGTGATACACTTGACTGTGATAATTATAGGGGAATAACTTTGCTCAGCTGTGTTGGAAAACTATTCACTACAGTGTTAAATGCTAGACTGACTGATTATATCAATGTAAACAATATACTTTCAGGAGCCCAAGCAGGATTTAGACAGTCCATTCTACATTAGATCAAATGTTGGTTTTGAAATCACTAATCGATATTTTCTCCATGAGAAAGAAGAAACTTTACTGTGCTTTTGCTGATTTTAAAAAAGTCTTTGATTCAGTTTGGAGAAGTGGGTTATGGCAAAAACTTGTTCATGAAGGCGTGAATGGTAAAATTTTGCGTGTCATAATGAACATGTATGATAGAATTAAGTCATGTGTGTTTTTAAATGATGAAAAATCTGATTTCTTTAGCATTTGTAAGGGTTTACGACAAGGAGAAAATCTCTCGCCTTTGCTTTTTTCTCTGTATCTCACTGATTTAGAGTTGTATTTGACTGAGCATCAGAGTCCATCTGTTGATCTTTTATTGAATGTTAACACTTCAGAGTTAGATAATTAATGCGATTATTTGTACTGTTGTATGCAGATGACACAATTTTACTTTCAGAGACGAAAGAAGGATTACAACAGTCCCTCAATGTTTTTAACAAATATTGTTAAAAATGGAAACTAGTGGTCAGTGTAAAGAAAACTAAAGTGATGATATTTAATTCTACAAACAAGCTAAAGCCTGTTTTTAAGTTTGGTGATACATGTTTGGATGTTGTTGATTCTTTCAAATATCTTAGAATTTATTAGAAACGGAACTTTTTACAAAGCTGAAAAAAAATAATCTATGAACAGGGCCAAAAAGCTATGTTTTCGTTACTTCAGTCAGCCAGAAATCAAGATTTACCTTTACACATCATTCTGGACATGTACCAGTCTATGATTGTTCCTATTTTGTTGTATGGTGCAGATATATGGGGTTATAAAAATGTAGATATACTTGAAAAATTAGAATTGAAATTTTTGAAACGCTTATTCTAAATGAACAGAAATACAATGACCCAAATTGTTTATGGGAAACTGGTATTTATCCAATTAGCATGTTAGTGAAATTGAGATTAGTTCGATTTTGGACCAACTTAGTGATATAAAACAGAAAAATATTCTGGGAAAATATATTTGATATTACTTGACTTATATCGAAATGGTATTTATTCTTCAAAATGGATGAGTTGTATCAGACAAATTTTAATAGAAACAGGGTATGACAGTGTTTGGGATGCTCAATTCTTCTTGGAGAGGGAATCTTTCTGCAAGAATATCAACATTGCTTAGAGAGATAGTTTTCAAAATCTATGGAGACATGCTGTAGAGGCGAGTAGTAAATGTTTGTTTTATCGAAATTTCAAAAGTGGATTTGATGGAGAAAAATATATAAGTCAAATGCCTGATAATTACATTATCAGCTTCTTCAGATTTCGGGGTAGTAATCATAAGCTGGAAATAGAAACAGGGAGACTCAAAGGCATACCACGAGAGTTACGGCTTTGTAAGGTTTGTAACATGTCTGTGATTGGTGATGAGTTTCATTTTATAATGGAATGTCCCAATTATGATCAGTTACGAAATAGATATGTTCCTAAAAAAAATATTTGTCTCCAAAATCGGTTTTTAATTTTTGAAAAAATGCTCAAAGGAAGCAAAACCGTCATTTTAGCTGTACGTAAGATGATTAGATTTGCAAAGGTTGCCTAGCTATACTTTTGGAGTTAAAAGACATTTGTGTTTTCTCAACATTAATGTGACATTGTTGTGTATTTGGAAATGTTTGTTCTGGGCCCGAAAATATTATTTTGCAGTAATCCTCCATACTCCAATAGGAGTGAAAGGATAATTAAAACTTGAAACTTGGCCACGAGGAGAAGTCCACGCCGACGCGGGCATTGAAATCCCCAAGGATGATCAGCCTGTCCTTTCTGTCTACCGCTGAAATGGTGCGGCCGAGTTCCTCATAGAAAGCTTCTTTGATGTCAACAGGGTTGGTCATCATCGGGGCATAGCAGCTGATGACTGTGGCGAAGCGATCCTTGGACAGCTTCAGACGCAGGGTCATCAGCCTATCGTTTATCCCACGTGGAAGGCTGTCAAGCTGTGGTGCAAGTTTGGTTTGTATGGCAAAGCTCACGCCTGAGGTTCTTGGGGTGCCATCTGGCTTCCCAGTGCAGTAGAAGGTGTAGCCCCCTCCAACTTCCTCCAGCTGGGTTTCACCGGCAAACCTGGTTTCGCTCAGGGCTGCTGTGTCCACCTGGTAGCGATCAAGCATTCTAGCAATGAGCGCTGTGTGCCTTTCTGGTCTGTCGTCTCTGTCTAAAAGGGTGCGAACATTCCAGGCACCCAGAGTCAGGGCATGACTCCTGGTTCTTTTCTTCTGTTGTTTTCGACCACTTGTGTTGGATGTCCAAGTAGGTGCGGTTTCCCACTAGGTACTAGGTGAGGCAGGCTTTGTTTAGGGATCCTTTTATCTCCCCTTCCCCGTGTGGGGAGAGCAGTGCTGTCCCTGAAAAGGGCTGCTCTGACACTGTGGGAGGATACGGGCGCCGCATCTGCCCCAGTCTACGGCGGACGACGATCACCCCACAGCCGCCAGCGTGCAGAGTTGTGACTAGGAACTGCCAGCAGCATCCTCTGCCTGTCCCCGTTACCACTTCTCCATCACCACAGGGCTTGGGAAAGCTGGGTGTTGAAGGGATAGCTCGTCGTTCCGATTTTAGCCTGGTTGCCTGACCAGCACATGTGACCTTTTTTTTTTTTTTTTTTAGTGAGGAGGAGTTGTGCAGTCCCTTCCCCACTCTCTCGCCTACCGACGCTCGCAGTCCCACAGGTGCAGGTACTGCCACGTGTAGGACGGCCTTGGCAGGTGCAGGTTTTTTCTTCAGAGCTCCATCTCCTAGGAGGACTTCCAGCTCCTCCTGCCCTTTAGTCATCCTCTTCCGCCTTCACAGCCGTTGGGAAAAGTTTCCTCCTCCGCCTGGTTCGTCATTGGGAGATTTCACATGCGGCAGGTAGTACTGGGTTACATGGTACCAGTAGCAAGGGCTAAGCCCCTGACCTGACAAGTATACACACACACACACAAACTCACTCTCCCTCTCTTTCTCGCGGAAACACACACACACACACACACACACATACACATGCATTGATCTAGATCTATATTGTTTGCGGGGGGGTGGGGGGTGGGGATTTTTTGACATGCTGTTTTGAATTTGACAATACTCGCGTAATTTGCGTCCGAACTTTTAGATATTTTGCAGACTTGTTGATGATACCCTAAGGTTACTGTGTGAAAATTTTCAATGAATTCGGTTTCTCTATCACTGAGAAAATACTTGTCAAATAGCGATTCACTTTTTTTTGGGACACGATATACGTCGTCTGGAGAAGGTAGATCAGCCCCGGTGAGCTTGGTGGCAGTTTTTACGAGTCTGTTCATGGATGCAACTTCTGCCTTGGAAAATTTAATGTTTCCGTGCCAAACAGTAATTGCGAAGGTTAACACACTTTCAATGACTGCTCGGTAGAAATCAGCCATGATTTCTTTTTTAATTCCGAACTTTTTGAGGCGCCGAAGAAAGTACAGGCGCTGTTGTGCTTTCTTAACAATTTGTTCCGTATTTTTCTCCCATTTCAAATCGTTGAAAATGATCAGTCCGAGAAATGTAAATTCGCTGATTATCTCAACTTGCTGGTCTTCCTGAAATCTAAAATCAATTCTTTTGTTTTTGATACGTTGAGTTCTATGTTGTTTTGATCACACCAGCTGCTGACAAGTTCTAGTACTTCTTCGCTATAATTTGACTCATCACTGTAATCAGTCCTTTTAGGGTAGTATCATCGGCAGACTTGACCATGGTGTTATTTTGAGTTGCACAGTCATGTGTGAATAGTGAATACAACAGTACGTGGGGATAGAACACATCAATGTGGGGCGCCTATGTTGATAATGCATGTGGGGGAGGTGAGGTCACCAACTTTAACAAATTGCGGTCTGCATCTTAGAAAAGCTGGGATCCATGCACAGATTGATTTAGGCATTATAGGTATGCAGGTTTTTAGGAATTGCAGAATCAAGCGTTCAAATGTTTTCACGACGACTGATGTTAAGGTTATGGGACGATAATCATTAAGACAACTAGGCTGTGCTTTCTTTGGAACAGGAATGATTGTTGATTTCTTAAAGCAGTATGGCACTACACGTGACTAAAGGGACATGTTAAATATGCCAGTGAAGACACTAGATAGTTGGACTGCACACTTCCTCAAAAGGCCTGGTGAGATGTTGTCAGGGCCAGCGGCTTTTCTCATTTTCAGACGACTGAAGTGGCGCCTGACTTCATTCTCTCAGACTATGAAAGGGGGAGTGGGGTGATTTTGGGTGCAGCCACGTCAGAAGTAAACAATGCTTTGTCAGATCTGGAGTAGAATGTTGAGTTTGTCTGGAAGAGTTCTGTCAGTGCAATCGACTGGCTGGTGGGTCATTTTATAATCATTGATGTTCTGCAGTCCAGTCCACTAGAGTTGTTTGCAGACAAATTTTTGTTCTTTTAAAAAATTTTTTTTTTAATATATATACGAGGGTCATTCAGTAAATAAGGTGAATTTTTCGGTATAAGGACTTCTAATACAGATAGAAGCTTACTTTAAAAAAAAAATTTTCAACGTAGTCTCCCAGCACTGTCACACACTTTTCCCATCTGTGCACAAGCTTCCGTATTCCCTCAGCGTAAAAATCTTTGGACTGTCTCTCATAACACTTTTGACTTCATCGTCACTTTCAAACTTCGTGCCTCTCGTGAACGCTTTCAAGGGACCAAACAGGTGAAAGTCTGAAGGGGCAAGGTCTGGGCTGTAAGGGGGATGAGGGAGCAGTTCGTTGATGGTCTGCACCGTTCGGGCTGCTGTGTGAGGCCTTGCATCTTTGGCACCCACCGGCAGCTGACCTTCGAGTAGCCAAGGTCATCATGGACAATTTTGTGTGCTGTCCCAACAGATAAGCTCAAAGTCCTTGCAATGTCATCCACTGTCACCCTTCTGTCAGACTGAATGAGGTCATTGACTGATTCGATCACCTCAGGAGACCTCACTTCTGTAGGCCTTCCAGGCCTGTCTTCATCCTCAACACTGCTCCGTCCTTCTTTAAACAATTTAGCCCACTTGTAGACATTTTTTCGGCTGAAACATGTGGCACCATACACAGTTGACATTCTCCTATGAATTTCAACTGGTTTGCACTCTTCAGCAACCAAAAACTTGATAACTGACCGCTGTTCAATCCTGGAGCATGCTGCTTGGTCGGCCATCTTTGTTAATCGCCAAAACTCTCAAAGTTTTTTTTAATCTGCAAAACAAATTAAATCCATGTGAAAAAGAAGTAAAAAAAAAGAAGAAAAAAAAAGAAAAAAGGAAGCTTCTATCTCTATTAGAAGTCCTTATACCGAAAAATTCACCTTATTTATTGAATGACCCTCGTATATAAAAACTTTGCCTTCTTCATGCATTTTTCAGCACTTCTTTTTGCTTTACTATGGACTATTCTATCATCAGTTTCGCGAAAATATCTATCTTTTTCCTTTTCCAGCAGGCATGTGATCCCTGGTTTCCAACAGCAGAGGAAGTCTCTGTCACATGGAAAAAGCAGTTGTCATACATTGGTGAACAACATCGATCCTTGTGTCAGAGGAATCCCAGCTGAAAACAGCTGCATGGGCACCAAGTGAATGGAGAACTTTGGGATGAATAATTTAAAAGGAGACTTTGTGATTATTTATTTATTTATTTATTTATTTATTTATACAAATTCATGTTTATATGAATATACCCATCATTGTGGAACAAGCTGCCAGAAAATTTGCGACATTCTGTCTCACTGAAATCTTTTAAGCCTGCTCTGAAAACACATCTTCTCCAGCAACAGTATTTTTTCAGTGCTGGTCTTGGTATGATCTAGTTTTGAATGCATGCTTTATTGTGAGGAAGCCGTTTGCCATGTGTGTGTAACAGGGTGCTTGCGAGTATCCATGCATTCTTGTGTGTGTGCGTGCCTGACTGTGTGTTGCAGGGATGCGTTTTCTGGAAGGCTTCATAGGTGGGTGGATGGTTTCCAACATTCAGTTGCATGAGTGTATTCTGGCACAGGCTTTGGTTTGTGGGGCTGGGGGGTATTGAGAGGGGAGACGTGGAGCAGGGAACGAGATGAAAAAAGCTTTGAGCAGTGGTTTTGGAGAAACGCGCTCTGTGAATCTCCATTATCATTATCAGTATTATTTATGTTTTCGTAACTGTTCAGTTTTAAGGAACTTCATTAAATTCTGCTCTTAAATTTTTTTTTTTTTTTCCAAAACAATCTACTCTCCTCTTGGTTCTATATCATTTTTATTGGTGGGAATTTCTCAGGTCCTCTTAGGCTGTTCCCCAGTTTGGGGGTGGAGGGGCGGATGTTTCATTTGCATGTGATCACTATGCCTGCATTACTCCTGTCCTCCTGTCACTTAGTGTTCACAGACATTCAGGTGACTAACTTTCCAGCACAACTGGGGCTGGCATCAGCATGCTCTGCTGACTGTGTGTGCAGTATGGTTTGTACTCTGCCTTCATGGGCTGCTTCGTATACATGTTCATGGGCACCTCCAAAGACATCACGCTGGGGCCCACAGCCATCATGTCTCTAATGGTGGGCACCTTCGCTGCCTCCCCTGTCAAGGACGACCCCACACTGGCCATCATCCTCACTCTCATCTGCGGCCTGGTGCAGCTCCTCATGGGCATACTCAATCTTGGTCAGTCCTAGGCTCTCTCTCTCTCTCTCTCTCACACACACACACACACAAATCTATCTATCTATCTATATTTTTTACCCCCCCCCACCCCCCCAATCCTCCACATACACATCTAGGTATATTTAACAACATAGCTGTAGCTGATCTGGCCTCTGTCTGTTGAAATATTCTGCTGTTTAGAGTGTTGGTGTGCATATGCTCCATGTGTGTGATTGTTGTTCATGGATCTTATGTTTTTCTGCTTGAGAGTAATACAAAGAAACACACACACACACACACACACACACACACACACACACACACACACATACCCTCTCCTACCCACCACACACACATTGGTCAGTTGTGAATTTGTATTATGATATTTTGAAGTAAGATGTGGAAAAGAGGAAACATTGTGAGGTGTGTGACAGGATTCCTGGTGAACTACATCTCTCATCCTGTCATCAACTCCTTCACTTCAGCAGCTGCCATCACCATTGGTCTTGGACAAGTCAAGGTCTGTAAGGGTCACATTCTCTCTCCCTCTCTCTCTCTGTGCTTGAAATCTCTCTCTCTCTCTCTCTCTCTCTGAAATCTCATAAGGCTTCTGGCCCAGATGGAATGATTGGTGAGTTGATTAAGAATTGCCTGCCAAGCTAATTTATTTTTAGATTTTCGGATTAAATTTTTCACTTCTTTATTGGACAAAGGAATTTACAATTATTTATTTGATTTGTTTTGTCATTTATTCATCTGTTTTATTTCATTTGTCATATTGTGTGTATTTATGTATATGCAAGTGTGAGGGCTTGGTGTAAAGAAGCTTTCATCTTATCCATTCTACCCTCAGTAACACATTTATCATTTGTCTCTCTCCACCTCTTTTTCTCTGTCTGTCTGCCCTGCTTTCATGTCTTTTTTTCCCTCTGTCTCTCTTATCTCATTTTCTTTTCAATTCGCTATAATCCATCTCTCTGTTTTGTCTTGGTTTCTTCTTCCCATATTGTTTTATCTCTGTCTTTCTCTCTCTTTGTCTCTGTCTGTCTGTCTCTCTGTCTTTCTCCCTGTCCATCTATTGGTGAGAGAGAGAGTCAAGTCAAGCCAAGATTTTATTCCATGATGGTAAATTGAATAAGCAACAATTGCTTTTTTACATCAATGAAAAAACAAAACAAACCATAACCCCCCCCCAAAAAAAAAAGCAAAACAAAAACCCCCCAAAACCAACCAACAAAAACAAAGCACACACACACACACACAGAGAGAGAAAAACAACAACCAAAAACAACAACAACAAAAAACCAAAAAAGCAAAAAAAAAACAAAAACAAAAACAAAAAAAACAAAAAAAAACCAGGAGGGAGAGAGAAAGAGAGAGAGAAACAAGCAAAATAAAAGCAACAACAACAAACAAAATGAATCTGTATACAAGAACATTGTGATAATGAAATACACAATTGCATTTCTATTTCACACACACACACACACACACACACACAATTGAACACAAATGCTTGGACATAAAATTTTAATACACCATGCCCATGCCCAATCCCATTCATGTGCACATACTCCCTCGTATACTACAAAATTCTTGCCAACACAAGCATTTGCAAAACATTTCACAGTTGATAAAAGAAGTATTAGACTGATAGATCAATAATTGTTTTACTTTTAATCCTTTTTAATAGGGTGATTTTTCTGATTTTTCTTAAACACATTCTTATTCACGATACTTTTTAGAATGAGTGGAAGATTATTCCATAATTTTCTACCAGAATATAGAAAGCTGGATTTGAAAAGGTTGTTTCCTGGTCTGGGTATGCAGAGCATGTGGTTGTGTCTGTATTCATTAGTTTTAAAAGTGTCTGCAGTCTTTTTTGGAGCATTTCCATACTTAACATTATTCATGCAAACAGCTTTGTTGAAGTACAGCCTGTTGTGAGAAGATAATATATTAAGTTTTTTTAGTCTGTTGGGGTCAGGGAGCTTGATTTTAACAATACTATTTTCAGTGCTCTTTTATACATACAGTGAATAAATTTCATGTTTGAGAGGTTACAGCTGTCCCATAAAGTCGACGCTTAATCAGTTACTGGCAGAATGTGTGCACAGAAGAGGAGATTTCGTGAATGGACATTAAGGATCTTTTTGATTTTTGCTAGCTGAAGTATTCTATTTAGGAGAGACGTTTACTTAAGTACTTCGTATGATCAGTCCAGGATAGATCTTTGTCAAAATGAATAATGACACCCAGAATTTTATGTGAATCTGCCTCTTCAATCATATTGATGCATAGGAATAGTAGTTTGAAGTGATGTTTCATTCTTTGTCTTTTTTGTCGTGCACATACATACATGCACTTTGTTTTCTGAGCATTTAAGGACATGTGATTCAATTGTGTCCAGTCATTAAGTTTCAGAATATCATCTTGGAGTTCATCAGTTAGTTTACATGTGTCTGAATTGCTTGAATGTGGGGATGTGTCATCTGCAAACATTTCACATTTACATTTCATATAACAAGGTAAGTCATTAGCGTAAGTGGAGAATAAAATTGCCCCTAAGATGGATCCCTGTGGTACTCCATATTTAATAGATGTAAAATTTGAGGTTTGATTATTTACTGTTACTGTTTCCTGTCAGAAAGAAAAGATTGTATAAGGTGAGTAATTTATAAGCTTCTCATTTACATAGTAACAAGGAGTGATTGATTACATCAAAAACTTTTTCTAAATCTATAAAGAGGAGACCTGTGAATCTATTTTCATTTATGTTACGTAGAAGACTGCCAGTGAGTTGTATGAGTGTTGTATGATAAGAATGATTTTTACAGAATCCAGACTGGTCTTCATGCATTAGGTCATTGTCAAAGAGATAATAATATAAAGATTTTTGCAAGTGTTTTTCAGTGGGTTTTGACAGAGCAGACAAAACAGAAATTGGCCTATAGTTAGATGGGTTAGTAGAATCACCTGATTTGTACAGTGGGATGACTCTAGCCTGTTTGAATTTTGAAGGAAAAAATTTCTTAGCAATACACAAATTACAGAGATATGTCAGAGTATCTACAATAACAGGGGAAGAAAGCTTTAACTCACTCAGTACGGCCAGTCCTCTCTTCTCCTCTACACAGACCCCTCGGATGTCCAGTGGGTGTCTGAATGACCCAACCTTTAGCTTACGTCGTCAGAATTGTGGTATTCTTTGTAAACATGCACGTCTTCAGTATAAGAGCCTTCCGCTTGCAATATTTTGATGATGGTAATTGGGGTGAAACGCTGTTAACATCGTCTCTTTCGCCGTTCATATGGAAAGAGTTAATATCCATCCATCTAACCTGTTCAAATCACGTGTGCCAGATTGCTTCAGTTGTGATAGACTTTGACTTATATCCAAGACAGTCATTAGTTGAAGACTAAACGGAACATGAATTTTCTTTGAATCAATATATTTTAGAAAACAGAGAGCATTCTCACTAGTCCTATCGCTTGATATAATTTTTTCAGCAATAGTTGCAAAATGATAATTTAACTGATCTGTTGTTAGATCAGTGATGCTTTGTTGATGTTTTGACACATGTTTATTATTCAATTTGTTAATAACTTTTCAAATCAGACGAGAATCTTTTGTATTGATTAACATTTTCTGAAAATAATTGCATTTGGATGTACGTTTCATGCCGTTTACTTTATTTCTTTGTTTCTTATATTGTTCGTTTGAACCATATATCTCCAGATAATCTCTGTGGTGTATTTCAATGTCAATTTCTTTCGTTATCCATGGTGGTTTTGTTTCTTGTCTAACTCTTTTCCTAATAAATGGTGCATGCATGTTATAAACAGAAGAAAATATATTTATCCAAAATTTGATTGCTTCATCAGGATCTCTTAACTGATATATATAAACTAAATGTGAGTTTGGTAAATCAGAGAGAAAAGTGTCTTCTTTAAAGATCCTGAAACTCCTATAAAATATAGTTTTATTTCCTATCTTTGGAATTTTAACACGCCTTTTAAACCAGGTGAGACAGACTGGGAAATGATGACTTCTGCCACAAGGTGGAACACATACCTCCACAATGTGTTGTTTTGTGGTTACATAAATGTGATCTATTATGGTACTTGTGCTTTTAGTTATGCGTGTTGGTCTGTCAATAGTGCCTGTATGTGTTGGTCTGTCAGAGTGCCTGTATGTGTGCACCTACACTTATATGCGTGCTCACATACATTTTTTCCCCATAAATATATTTGTACACTCTTTCAAGTGAGTGTAGATCAGCAAGGAAAGATTAATAGAATAGGCCATGTCTAAAGTGTCAATCATTGAGTAACGGTTATAAAACTTTGTTTGGATCTCTCTCTCTCTCTCTCTCTCTCTCTCTCTCTCTCTCTCTCTCTCTTTCATCCAGTCTATGCATGTGTGTATGCAAACATCAGCTTTCTTGGTTCTGTGTGTGTGTGTGTGTGTGTTTTGTGTTTGTCTGTCTGCCTGTGTCTATGTCTGTGTGTTCTCGTTTGGGTGAGCAAAGAAGCCATTACATATTGCAGTACTTAATGTTTTTTTTAATAATTTTTTTTTATTATTTGTGTTGAATATGCTCTAGTGCGTTAAGGATTCATACCACAAAAAAATGATCAGGTTTCTTTAAGAATGAAAATATTTCATCATGCATGTGCTGATGATAATGCCAAATTATTGGAAATCATATCCAGATTGTTTACTTGCACATAACTGTGTTTTTGACCTTTCAGAATGTGCTGGGTTTGGAGGACATTCCACGGGAGTTTTTGCACATGGTGTATGAAACTTGTGCCAAAATTCCTGAAACAAAGTAAGCCTGATTTTAAAAGAGATCATGGGGCTGATTGGTAAAAGAAGAAATAACAAAAAAGAGTTCTGTTTGGTGCTTGCTTTCATTTTATTTTGTGTTTGGTGCTTGCTTTCATTTTATTTTGTTTTATCACCTTGTCACACATACAGCTAGGTTATGGTGAAAAACGTGATTATGTAAAAGTAATTATATTGTTATTTTAAGATGATTGATTTATTTTACTGTTTTGTGGTAATTACCATCTTTTTGTTTTGTTTTGTTTTTTGTTGTTGTTTTTTTTCTTAAATTTCCCATGTCCTGTCACTTCTGTTTCATATTTTCTAACATCCATGTTACCTGATTGGCTTTTGAACAGTTTGTGCTCGTGTGTGTGTATGCCCATGCATCTGTGTATCAAGGTTAAGGTGAGAGGTCTTATTGCCTTTCACAGACATCAGGGCAGTAAATTCACATTCACTGTGTCAAGTGCTTGGCATAGGTAGGCGGGGCCCAGTCCTCTCATTCTGCTGTATTAACCTTTCACAGCCGGTCAAGAACCTACTCACACCTGGGTGGAGTGAGAAAAATTGGAGCAAAGTGCTTTTCCCAAGGACACAACACAATGCTGAAACGGGGCCTCGAACCCTGATCACTGGTGAACGCTGTATCAGAAGTCCAAAGCCTAACCGATTCTGCATGGCACCTTGTTGGGTGTATGCATGTTTGCAAACATGTTTGCATTAGTGTAGGAGCTGGAAATCATTGCAGATGTCAAGCAGACTGAACATGTACTTTCAATGAGATGATGACAAAGTAAATGAAAGGAGGGATTGGTTGCAGGGTGTGGGACCTGGTGATGGGTCTGGTCTCCATGGTGTTGCTCTTCATTCTCAAGGTGAGCCATCCTCTTTCTGCCTGCCCTTATGCACTTCATGTGTTGCCGTCTTCTTTTGTGTTGATGTTTAATGTTGGATTATGTCAGTGTGGGTGTGGGCATGCACTGTATATCCTTCATCTTCATGTTCACTGTAACACATTTAGTCCACACCTGGTAACACTGTATCCTGTGTATCAAACTTATCATCCAAGAGCCCTCTGAGTTGTTGTTTAAAGAAGGAGTGATGCAGATCAATCAGACAAGAAAACTATTAATAGAGATGTGTATCTTGAATTTGTGTGTATGTGTGTGTGTCAATATCCTACATCTATCAGGAATGGTACCACTGCTGAAGTTTACATGATCTGCTTCTAATCTGTTGGCTGTGTCTGAACTGCTTGTTTTTAGTGATATTCCATCATGGTGTATTAAATGGATTAACATGTAAGGTCTATTACAATTAAAATGAGACAAATATGAAGAAGACATGGGTTTTCTTGTCCACAAAGACATCATGGACACTGTTCTGGGATGCTGCCCAGTTTTCAGCAGTCTGATCACAATCTGTTTAAAGGCAGCATGTTTCCACATTACTGTTGTCCAGGCGTATGCATCCACGTCTGGCTACAGGAAAGATGATGTGGAAGACATCTACGACCAGGTTCAAGAAGTCATTTTTGAAACACCCAGGACAGACATCCTAGTGGTACAAGATGATTGGAAAACGAAAGTTTGAGAAGATGCTCAGACACACTGGTATGGCACCTGTGCTGCGGACCTTCCTGCAAACCCTCTGACAAATGAAAGAGGACTCTGGTTCGTTGAGTTTGCAGCCACAAACAATCTAGTCAAAGCCAACACTTTTGGCATCCAGATACCTTCACGAAGGTGGACATGGCACAGCCTAGTTGGCCAACACCTTAATGCTTATGATCAGGATTGAACACTGCATGCACCTAAGCTTTCCCTGGGGCAGATATTGGAAATGACCATGATCTGGTGATGATGACATTCAGAATGAGCCTAAAGGAGATCAATAAGTCAAAGCTTACAAGACTGGTTCAACTTGGAGAAATTAAACCACCCTACAGCGAAAGATGAGTTCCAAGCAATGATTGAAGAAAAATTGCACTTCTCACAACTCTAGATGAGAACAATATAGACCTGGAGTTTGCAGTCAGCACGTTTGAAACAGCAGAACTTGAAACAGCCAATGAAGTCTTTGGAAAACATTAGCACCACAAAAAGCCATGTGTCACAAAAGATTTTAGAACTGTGTGATAAGAGGTGAGTACTGAAGAAAGGAAAAGGTTAACCAGAAGGAGCCCAGAAGTTCAAAGAGGCAAACAACAAAATCGGGAAAGGGATGAAGAAGGCAAAAGAAACCAGGATTGAGCAGAAACTTACAGAAACTTATGAAAGCCTCAACAGAAATAACACCAAGAAATCTTACCAAGTTGTTCAAGATCTCTACAAGTATCCAGAGCATGTCAGGGATGTGCCTTATGGAAGAAAAGGAGGTACTGGACAGATGGACAGAATATTGCTCAGAGGTATATTACTACTAGCTCAACAGAGATCTATCAGGGAACTAGATTGTCCACAGCCAAGACCAGAAGATGACTCACACTCCATCCTATGCGAGAAAGTGGAGACAGCAGTCAAGGCATTGAAACTAGGAAAATCAGCAGAAATCAACAAAATACCTGCAAAACTGGTTCAGGCAGGAGGAGAGGCAATAATTACTTCTTTCACTACCATCTACAATAAGATCTAGAGCACTAGAAGAAGACCCAACTCCCTGGACACAGTTACTTATCTTCATCCTGCCCAAGAAAGGAAATATTCACTTTTGCCAGAAGTGAGAACTATCATACCGTCAGTTTGATAATCCATCCCATCAAAGTTATGCAGAAAATCCTACTGAACAGACTGGAACCTAAAACAAAGACGATTATTGCTAATGAACAGGTTTCTGGACAGGGCAGAGTACCATTGAACATTTTATTCAACTTGAGAGAAATCTGCAAAAAGTGCCCTCAGCACCAATAAAACCTGTACCACATATTTGTTGACTTCAAGAAGGCCTTTGACAGTTTGTGGCATGCAACCTTATGGTCTACCATGAGGATGTATAAAATCAATGCCAACCTTGTCTGATTGATCAAACAAGAATGTCACAAGTGATGTACTCCTGAATGGGAATAAGGGAGACTGGTTCTGCATTACGGTTGGAGCGCATGAGGGATGCCTACCGTCACCCACCCTCTTCATTGTCTTTCTGGAGCGGATTATGGAAGATGCCTGGTAAGATTATATGAAGCACTGTTTCCACTGGGAGAAGAATGATCACCAGTCTGTGTTTCGTGGGTGATATTAAATAAATGGTCTTGCTGGGAGTAAACATGAATTGTCAATCTTCATGGAACAACTGGACAATGTAGCCTGTGCAGTTGGCATGGAAATCAAAGCCAAAAATACTTAATTCATGACCATGAGCACCCTAGGTATCACTTCAGACATCAAAGTCAGCAGGACAAGTTTGGAAACAGTGAGGATATTCAAATATCATGACTCCATTATATCAGATGAAGGTTCAAAACATGAGATCGTGGCAAGGATTGCACAAACAGCTGCAATAGCAAGACGCCAAACCATCTGGAATGACAAGAATATCAACCTGCACACTAAAATCCACCTTTTTTTTTTTGTACCCGGACTTTCTTGGGTCGACCACCGTTTTATTTTGTATATAAATCACACAATGCCAAAGAAATCAATAGCGTTTATGGAATAAATACGACTTTTCATTCACTGATTTTGGGCTTGTTACAATAATATGGAAGGAAAATGTACAAGTCATACAATTAAGTGTACAAAACTTGGAATCTGTGTTTTTCTTTATTTTTTATTTTTTTGTTGTTGTTGTTTTTTCACCTTCATTCATACACAATTCTAAGTCTGTCTGTTTCTTCATATATGGACAATCACGTTGCAAAACTTTAGTGTTGGAAGATTGTTTGGTTTGTCTGGGGTGTGGGGAGGGGTTGAGGGGGGCAGGGAGGGGTGGGGGGGTTCATGCTCTGGTGTGCTTTCTGTGTGCATATTTGTCTCTTTCTCACTTCTCATTTGATCATTTGACATTATTTGTAGATGGAGGTGTTTTTTTCCATGTGAATTCGTATTGTTTCAAATTCTCGTTCAAAAATAACCTGTAAGGGAAAGACTGATTTGGTCTTTTTATAGATACTGACACACAATTTACCCACTAATATTATATTATTGATATACGCATGATTTCCTTTTAGATATGGTGAATTTTCAATCCCAAACAGGATATCTGATGCTGACAGTTTCAAGTGGACACTTGTTTCTGTTAGTAGTTTTTGTTCAATATACTTCCAGAAGTTGTGTGTTACTGGGCAATCAAAAAAAAAGTGTTCAATGTAATCTACCAAATCTTTACAATAGGGACATTTATTGTTATCTGCTACTTTCATTTTGTTTAGAAGGATATTGGTGGGGTAGATGTTGTGTAAAATTTTCCAGTGCAGAACTCTTAATCTAGTTTCTTTTGTTATATCTCTCGCTATAGTTTCAGTTTCAGTAGCTCAAGGAGGCGTCACTGCATTCGGACAAATCCATATACGCTACACCACATCTGCCAAGCAGATGCCTGACCAGCAGCGTAACCCAACGCGCTTAGTCAGGCCTTGAGAAAAAAAAAAATATATATATATATAGAGATAAGCGTACATACATAAATAAATAAATAATAATTATGATATAAAAAAAAAGAAAAAAAAGGATAGTAGTAATGAAAATAATGATAAAATAATAATAATAATAAATAAATAATTAAATAAATAAGACAACAATGATGATAAATAAGCAAATAAATATAAAACATGAAGACACACATTCACACATACACCCACACATGCATAACAGGTATGCCCCCCAAAAAAACGCAGTTTCACAGATATGAAAGCACAGTCAAATACATATAAACATACATGAGCTCCAGCACACACACACACACACACACACACACACACACACACACACCACAAATTTCTCTGCACCTCCTCTACCCCCTCCTCCACACACTCATTTCTAGCCTATGTATCGCAGCTTCCACGGCACACACACACACACGCACACGCACACACACACACACTCACACACACAGATGAACGCTTACTTGTACAAGCACACACACACATGCCCATATCTCCCACCCCCAACCCCACACACATATATACAAAGATATATATATAATATATACGTTCCAATATCCTGTTGCTCCCACAGTGTAGGCATGCATACACTCACATGCCTCATCCTCTACCTCACCTCCTCCCTGCACCCCCACCTCCCCCTCACACACACACACAACACACACACACACACACATGCACAGAGCTCTCCTGACACTTATGTACACTTACACTCTCACGCATGCACAAACGCACTCAAAAACACAGACCCACACATACACACAAACACACACATACACACACGCACGGAGGCTGCCACTGATTGGCCGCAAGAGGGATGGGAAAAGATCTCTGATGCCAAGAATGTGCCGTCTAGTGTGTTGCTCAGTCTGTTGCATTTGGAAAAGCCCACAGAGACTCTGTTCCGTTTTGAAGAAATTTGCGCAATGTTGGTTTGGAAATGATGCCGATATTTGTTTGATTTGCAAAGCATCGTGGTCTACCTTTCATGTTAGACTTACGGCCGCTCCCTCTCTTTGCTTTTATTTCTTTGAGGCGATCGATGGTGTGATGGCCTTGTACCTGTTCTTTTTGATATTCTTTGACTTTTCTGAGGATTTCCGATTTTCCTAGATGTAGGCCGCTCGTTGGTGTTGCATTACCAGCAAGTCTGTCAGCTCGCTCATTTCCCTTAACTCCTGCATGTCCCGGGCAGTATGACCATGTGAGTTTTTTTATCCAAAAGTTGCGCATTGCCTTATGCCACTCTGGGCTTCCCATTCCGTTTTCAATTTTCTATTCTCTTCCCTAACTGTTTTTCCATTTTGTTTCACAGTGAATCCCCAACCGGATTGGTCTTTGGTGACTGAGCCATCTGTGTATATGATGATGTCCTCTTCTTTACTGTTTTCTTCTATGAGTAGCTTCACTTCTGCATCAGTTTTGCCCTCTGGCCATTCCTGACAATGTCTTCCTAGAGTGGGTGAAATGGCTGTGTTGAATAGATGGTTGAGGTTTTCGGGGTTTTTCTCCCATTCTTTTGTTTCTTTCAGGTCTTGTAGTTGGCATACTAGCTGGATTGTGTCTTCTGCTTGCCCCATCCATGATCTTCCTCACCCTAGATGGCTGCCTTTTGGTTGTTTGACTGCGTCATGCAGTGGGTTTTGAGGGTTTTCTAATGCTTTGAAGTAGGTCTTGACCTGTTCTAACTTGTTTCTGGCCTGCACTGAAGGAAGGTCAAGCAGGTATCGCATGGTTTCTGTGGGCGTGTCTTTTGTTGTTCCAAGGATCAGCCTCATAGCTTCATTTTGAACTCTTTCTAATTTTAAGAGGTTGCTTTGAGACGGTGTTGTTAGCCCAAGTCCGTAGTCGATCACACTGAGGACGAGTGATTGGTATAGCAGGAAGAGGTGGCGTTGTTCAATACCTTTGGTTGCCATTGCCTTTAAGACTGAAAGGCCTTTTTTGCATTTGAGAACAGTATTTTCCGTATGTTTTCTGAAGGTCAGCATCCTGTCGAAGTGTATTCCTAGGTAGCGTAGGCATTCAGTTTTCTCGATCTGAATCCCATCGAATGACACAGAAGGTGATGATTTGCTCGCGGTTCTGTTGTTGAGGGTGCACAGCAACGTTTGGGCTTTCGCTGGATTGATGGAAGATCCTGTGTCTTTGCACCATTGAGCAATATTGTTTAGTTGTTTCTGGACGGCTTTGGTTCTTTCCTGAGCATCTTTTGAAGTTTTGAAGACCAGGCCATCATCCGCAAGAGTAAGCACCTGAGCTATTCCATTGTTGTTTAAGTCTGCAAGGCCCTTCGTGTAGACATTGTAGAGGACAGGAGAGAGCGGAGACCCTTGTGGCAGTCCCATGGATAGTTTAGAAGGTGCAGACATCCAATCTCCGAGGCGTAGGACGACGGTTCTTTCCTGAAGCGCTGCTGCTATCCATCTTGTCAGTGTCAAACTTACTCCATACCTTAGTAGCAGCTCCATGAGGTGTGTAAACTGGACTTTATTGTAGGCATCTTCAAGGTCGATTGCTACTGCTAGTGTTTCTTCTTTCCTTTGAAATCCTTCATACACCTCATATGCAAAAGCAGCTGCATTTTCCCATGTGGACTTGCCTGTTCTGTAACCACCTTGATTTGAAGGGAGAATGTGCCTGTGTTCAAGATCCCTTGCAAGTTTCCTGGCTATCATGCGTTCCATGAGCTTTCCAGCGATGTTTTGCATGGTTAGGATCCGGTAGCCGCTTACCTGATGATGGTCCTTTCCTGGTTTTTGTATGGGTTTTAAGAAGCTGTGTGTCCAGTCCTCCGGCACATGTCCATTGTGGAAACTGTTTTGATATAGATAGAAAAGTTTGCTTCTGTCTTCTTCCGATAGTTCCTTGATGTCCGAGTAGCGAACTTTGTCTGGGCCAGGGGCAGATTCTTTCTTGCATTTAGCTATTGCTTCATTTAGATCATCTATTGTCAAGTCATCATCAGGTCCAGTCTGCATAAGGGTTTGGTTTAACTCCTCAACATATTTCTTTTTCTCATCTAAGTTTCTTTGATCGCTCTGTTGTATGAAACGTTTGAGCAGGGCGGATCCTTTTTCTTCGTTTGTCTTAAGCTTGGTTCCGTCAGTGTCTACCATGTCTGGGGTTGTTGTTGTGGACGTTTTCCCTTCCATGCGACGATAAAATTGC
Source organism: Babylonia areolata (assembly GCF_041734735.1). Taxonomy (NCBI): domain Eukaryota; kingdom Metazoa; phylum Mollusca; class Gastropoda; order Neogastropoda; family Buccinidae; genus Babylonia; species Babylonia areolata. The sequence continues at coordinate 38,280,629 of NC_134876.1, forward strand.
CAGAACTCTGTCAATGTTGAGTCATAACTGAGTGCCTCGCAAAACTGTTTCCACTTGTCATTTTTGGCCTCTTGAGCAATGGTTTCAAACTGTTTAGTTTTTTCTTTCATTTTTGTTTCAATATCTTTGTCTGAAGATGGTTTTGTTCTTTCTTTTTGCCAAAGTTTGACAGCCGCATGTTTTTCTATCCAGGCTCTCTCTGTGTCGGTATTCCACCATGGGGGCTGAATAGTTTGCATCCTGTTCAATGCCGTTCTTTTGTTTCTTCTGCGTCTTAATTTTTTAATGACGGTTGTCTCTTTGGTTTCATACTGAAATGGATCACACGGTTTCATGCAGCATTTATCTGACAGTTTCTGTAGACTGAAAACTACCGGGAGGTGGTCACTGCCTTGGTGTGGAAGCGTCTCTGCATTCATTTCTGCTCTGAATTTTGGAGATGTTAGAGCGATGTCGATCACACTGTCACTGTCCCCTTGTCTTGTTCCAAGGCGAGTTGGGGATGTGGTTGTTAATGGGGTAAGAAGAATTTCCCCTATCATTCCTTCAAGTGCGAGTCCTTGTGGGTTGGTGTTCCGCTGGTCCCATAGCTTGGATCTTGCATTGAGGTCTCCACAGATAATGACTGAGTCTCCAAGTTCTCGCTATAGACCAGGTTGACCCGAGTAAGTGGATACCAAATTTTCTGAGCCAGAAGTAGTATGCGTTGGGAACAGTTTTCTCTTTGTTTATGAGTGTATTTTCTAAAATCTGTTTTAAATTTGTGTTGTACAGGCTTACATCACATTTCTGTGTTTCATCCTCCTTTTCCCCTCTTTCTATCCATTGAAGCCATGCCTTTGGTATCGAATTTATCAATGCGTTATATTCAAAAACAATGCCTGCTTTGTTTTTACGCACTATATCCTGTATCTCTCTTAAAGACAACACTCTATTTTCCCTGAAATTGATTATGTCCTTTACTTGTTCAAGTCCTTTCTCATTCCAAGATTTGAAGATAATAATTTGTTTTTATACTTTATCAAGGCGCTGTTAAACAGCAATTGGGAGTGAAAGTTGTTACTTTTGATGTCTAAAAGTGATTTTAAAGGCCTGCTGTCAAGATACGAACTAACTACATCTTTCCAAAAATCGTTATCTATTATGTTCAAACCTATTAGATCTTTTGATCTACAATTTAAGAGAAACACATTTTCTTTAACAAGTTTATCCATGTGCCATTTAGGGATCACACTCCAGTTTTCCTTGGCTGTCGCCCCAAACAGTTTTCTTGCCCATTGTAGGTGAAAACATTTTTGGAGCTGGATCATGTTTATCATGTTCAGACCACCTTCTTCTACACTCGCTTCCAATACTTTTTCTTTTTACTTTCTCGAAAGCTCTCTTGTTACTGTGTTTTTTTCTGCCACAGAAACTTATACAGAATTGAGTTTATTTTATTCAGAACCTCAGTTGGTAGGCCAATTGACTGCATAACGTAAATGAATTGACTGACAAGAAATGATTTTATCACGACTACTTTCCCTTGAATACTTAAGTCACATTTACTCCACTCTTTAATGAGTTTGTTCACTCGATCAATCCTGCTTGTCCAGTTATCTTCAATGTCTATGGCCATTCGGTTACTTTCAAAATGGATTCCTAATATCTTTATTCTATCTACTGTTGAGAATGGAAGATTTACCTCTCTTTTCTGTCTACCTAGTCTTAGTGCCTTTGTTTTATGTTCATTCAATTTCAGTCCACAGAATCTTTCAAAAGAAGTAAAAATGTTAAACGATCTATTCATGTCCTCTGTATCTCTAAGAAACAAGGTTGTGTCATCTGCCAGTTGTTTTACTTTTAAATGCTCATCCTCATTTCTCTCGGATCGAGGGGTTACAATTCCCACTATGGGACTGTTTCTTATTTTAATAGCTAATAATTCAACAGCTAACACGAATGCCAAAGGTGAAAATGGGCATCCTTGTCTAATACCACACAGCACGTCGAAAGGTTCAGATATCCAACCACCATGATTAATAACAACTTGTACAACCTTTAAATAAGACAGTAACCCATTTTTGAAAGACTGGTCCAAAACCAAAGACAGAAAAAGCATGTAACAAGAAACTTTTTGATATGGTGTCGAATGCTTTAGAGTAATCTACTGCTAATAAGTATCCCGCTTTCTTTGTTTTATTCAGATAATTAATAACATCATCAATCGATCTGATAATTGTAGATATGTTTCTGCCCTTAATGTAGCCTGCTTGATCTTCATTAACTAAAGTGTGAACAACGGACGACAGCCTTTCTGCTAGTGTTTTTGCAAGTAGTTTGTAATCTGTATTGAGTAGGGTTATAGGTCTCCAATTATTTAGCTTATCTCTTTCTAGGTCTTTTCCTTTGTGTATCAGTGTTATAATTCCTTGCTTTTGAGAGTAAGAGAGTTCACCTTTATTAAAGGATTCTACGAAGGAATTTGTCACAATACTGCCTATTTTACACAAAAATGTTTTAAAGAATTCTACTGTAATTCCATCACAGCCTGGGGCAGACCCGTTCTTCATTTTCGCAAGTGCATTGCTCGTTTCTTCTAAAGTGACAGGTCCCTCACACACAGCAGCATCCGTACCATTCAAACGAGGGAAATTTTCATCTGCCATAAATATATCGGTTGCTTCCCTTACATCATCTACTGCTGTTGTCTGACTATATAAGTTTTTAAAGTAAGACACCTGTTCAAGTAGTATTTCTCTTTGATCTGTTATAACTTCACCAGTTTCTTTACTAAGTCTTGTTATAATTTTCTTTTTGGCTCGAGCTTTTTCTAAATTACAAAAATATTTTGTGTTTCGTTCACCCTCCTCAATCCACTTAATTCTTGATCTAATTTGTGCCCCTCTCACTTTTTCTAATAGCAATAATTCTAGATTTTGTTTTAATTTTAGAAATTGAGTCTGTTTGTTTTTGTTAGAGGGATCGTTTACTAAGTCTTTCTCAACGTCTGAAATTTGTAGCTCTAATCTCTTCACATTATTCCGTTCTTTACATGCTACATTTTTACCAAACTCACTGCACAAATTTCTGATTTCAATTTTGCAACATTCCCACTTTTTTATATAGGAAATATTATCACTGACATCATAATTTAAATAATTATCTAGCAGTTCATTCATTAATTTGACAAACTCTGTGTTCTTAAGATAGCTATTATTGAATTTCCAGTATCCTGGCCCACGGGAAAAAAATATTCTGATTAAGCTCTGTAACAACCGTTTTGTGGTCCGAGTTAGGGACTGTCCGATGCTCACAAGAAACAGAACAATGTAGCATACTGTGTGATGTGAAACAATAATCGAGTCTTCTAGCTATAAATGGATTTGTTCTGTGCCATGTGAAATCTTTACTATTAGGGTGTAATGTTCTCCAAAGATCAACTAGTTCTAATGTACTGACTGAATTCTTAAACGCTTTAACTTCTGATTCTCTATGAGGGAGACCTGCAGTATTATCAAGAGAGTTATTGAGAACACAATTAAAATCACCAAACATGAGAAAATGTCCGTCAATAAATTCACCAAACTTTTCTTTGAGCATACTAAAGAATGCTATTTTATCAGATGATTCATTTGGAGCATACACATTGGCTAACATAAATTCATAATTGTCATACGACACTGAAACAACTAGTACCCTGTCTTCTGCTGTTTTCAAACTAACTTTACCTGGGAAATGCTTTGCTACTAAAATAAGTTCTCCCCTACTTCTATTTGTGCCTTCGTTAAAGAAAATAGTTCCACCCCACTGTTTCTCCCAAAATGGTATGTCTTTGGCTGTTACATGTGCTTCTTGTAAACCAATAATGTCAAACTTCTGCTCTCTTAAATAACGAAAGATTGAAATGCGTTTAAACTTATTTTTCAACCCTCTTACATTTAAAGATGAGATCAATAACTTGTCCATTGTGGGGGTAAATCAAAATTCATTTTATAGCCTATTGATGAGTACACACAAGATTAACATCGATAAAACATAACACATAAAATTAATCACTATTCAGTCTCATAGTCCGGGGGCAAAAACCAAACCCATCTTTGACACAGAGGACAGCAGCAACACATTACGGACAGTTCTCGGCAGTCACAGGCTCCGAGGCATGAACGGGGGGGTGGGTGGGGGGGGGGGGGGACTGGGCTACCTGATCGTCGGTCATTCCGTTGACGATGCTTGTCGGTCCTGTCCCTCGGGCTGCGGCGATCCTGGGACCGCTGGCGCTTGGCGCTCCCTTTTCTTGTCCGTCTTCTTCTGTGGCTGTGAAACATGGACACTCTCAGCATTCGAGCAAAGAAAGGTCCTGGCAACATAAATGAGATGCTACAGGAAAATCTTGGGCATCCACTATATAGGCTAGTGACAACAAAGAGGTCCATGACTAGATCTAACAAGCAATAGGAACTCATGATGACCTCACAGCCATCAAGAAAAATGAAAATGAAGTGGAGCGGATATGTTTCCTGCACAACAGGACTTGCAAAAACATTCTTGCAAGGGACAGTCAGAAAAAGCTACAGACGAGGAAAACAGAGGAACAGGTGGTAAGATAATCATATCCAAAATAGACAGGCATGAACCTGAGAATCCCAGAGAGCGGTGGAAGACAGCAGTTGGAAAAGAGTGATTGCACTGTCTTCATTGGTGCCCAAACAACATCAGCAGCTATCAAGGAATACATGAAGAGAGTGAATGCATGAAAGAGTGTGTGTGTGTGTGTGTGTGTGTGTGTGTGTGTGTAGGTAGAACAAGGGAGTGTGGGGCAGGGTGTGCATAGTAGTAATAACAACATAATATGACTTTCGTTAACAACAGTGGTCTTCTTCTTTCTTTCTTCTTTCCATTACATGACCAGCATCAACTTGCTGATGAATCTGTCGTGGTTGATACATCCAGTTTCCCTAAGCCATTAAATGTTGACATGGATAACAGGATCTTTAATGTGCATATTTGATACTCCGCAAGCATATATATGAAAGGGGGTTCAGGAACTAGCAGGTCTGCACATAGGTAGATTTGGGAGATTGGAAAAATCTCTACACATCACCCAAAAGGTGCACTGAAACTGGAGATCAAGTTCAGGAAACTCGGGTGAGAATCAGCATCATTTGGCCACCACCTATGGTAATTGTATTCTGATGATAGCGATATGTACCCTGCAATAAGATAATAAATGACTGTTCAGTTCTGACTGCCAGCAACTCATTAACCTGGTCATGATGAAATGTGTACAAAGAGTGAACAGGCAAGTAAACCAAGAAACATAACCACAAAAAATAATGTTGTATTCGTGGTAGTTAAGACAACAATGGATTTCAAATTGGGTTTGTTATTTTTATGTTTCCTAAGCAGGCATGAGTTGATTGAAGAGAATTAGGAAATTCTGTGGAATTCATACAGGATATTATTACATTCCCATTTGTGTTGCTTTATATTTGGCAGTATATAAGTTTATATATATAAAAAAAAAAAAAGCATTGTAAAAGTCTAAAAGGTAATTTTCACTATTTTTTGCTCTTTTGAATAGTAAATCATCATACTGATTTTTTTTTTTAACAGTATGAAATAGAGTGAATGAGCTTGATTTCAGATGGTTCTTTTGGAGCTGTTAAACTATATCTTATTTGGTTATCAGCAATTATATTACATTTGTGATTGTAATTTTTGTTAGAAAATGTATTTATACTTTTTATTCACTTTTCTCTACTTCTTGTGTCACATGTTTTTCCTTTTTTTTTCATACTTTTTCTTTACCCATCATCTGCAACACATTTCAGTGGCATTACTCTAAAGTTGCTCATCCAAAGTCCCCCATACACAGCCACACCAGGATTCATCTGTTGCAGTCCCAGTACTAGCAGTCCACAGAGAACTATTGATGTTAGGTCACCAAGATGCCAGATACCAGAGGAGACCCTGCACTGCTGCTGAGTCACTTTGGTGTTGTTCAGTAGTGCCTGTTGTGATTTAATATACATAGGACACTACCAATTAAGCCCCCTACTGATGACAGTAATCACTTAGTTGTGGAGCCAGACTGTGAGCATCCCTCCCCACCCCCCACCCAAGAGTTGAGACTGCCACCAAGGCCTTCATTGACAGTCCCCCATGAATCTACTGATACCAAAGACCATGATAGGACTCCAAGCATGGAAGTGGAGGGTGGTTGAAACAGAGGTCTGCTGATTTTATGTAACTAGGTTTATGCTGCTTTTTCAGAAACTGCGGGCCATCAAATGGAAAGATGAAAACCAGCCCAATGTCAAGATCTCCATTCCAAAAATGGTGTTCCGCAAAATAATCTGGCTGTCAGGAACAGGTGAGGGCTGCTTACTCCTCATGTCTTTTTCATTTTAAATCTTTCATTTGAAAAAAGCAAAGGAGTCATTTTACGTGAAAACTTGATGCACATTTCTTCATTTTTTCTTCTCTTCACCTCCTATTATGTTATAATGTTCCATATTCTACCTTTCTTCCCAGTTCTTTAATTTGAACTCACATTGCTTTGAATTACTACCAGGTCTTGTCACTTAACAAGTGATCTGTAGGTATGTCACAAGACAAATTGCTTTATAACAGCCTCTATTTATGAAGCATATTTTTGTTTGTGTTGGGAAATAAACTCTAATAAAGGAAGTTAAGATTTGCAGTGAAGAGATTTATTGAATGTTCCACTCAGTGGGCTTCAGAGCCACATGAAATATACAGATATCAAAACATCCATACAAATACAACATAGCATTTAGTTCTTGAATGCACACAACACAGTGCTTTGGTCAGGAATGCAACAAATTAGAAATGTTTCTGACCTACAAAATTACTTCATGATTGGAAAATGACTGTTTGCATAGTGTCTAACAATAAATTTAACACCACTGACTGTTGATAATGAAATTACTGTGTGTGTATGTATGTGTGTGTATGTGTGTGTGGTTGTGTGTGTGTGTGTGTATGTGCGTGTGTGTGTGTGTGTGTGCGCGCGCATGTGTGCATGTGTGTGTGTGTGTGCAGCGGCCAATGCCATCATTGTGATCTCAGCGGCGGGCATCACGGCAGGACTGCTGAGTCATGACATTGACGTCATTACCATCACCGGCAACATCACCTCTGGCCTGCCACCATTTGGCGCTCCTCAGTTTTCAAATCCTGCCATCAACTTAACCACATCTGAAGCATTTTCAGTGAGACATGCGTTTTGTCAGAAAATTGCTTTGTATGGATGAAAAGAGAGAACTGAATGACCTCCTTTTTGTGGATCAGTGGAAAGAGATGTTAAGTATATTAAATTGTAGTTTTAGTTTCATTCAGTTGTTTTTTCTCTTGATTTTTTATGATTATAGGAACAACATTTATTTGGTGCTGTATCTTAAACACAAAAAGTGTTTTTTTACAAAGTGCTTTTGTTTTTCTGACATGTTATTTTCAACTTGTTTGTGACTGACTTATCAGTTGAATACTACTACCACTACTAATAATGATAATAAGTTCACACACACACACACACACACACACACACACACACGCACAAGCACACACACATATATATATGTGTGTGTTCTGTCTAGATTAGATTATGGAAATGCTCTTCTTGCTGGCTGTCTCAAACACTGTGTTGACAAACTTCAAAAAGTTCAAAACTCTGCAGCATAACTCACTCTCAAAGCTAAGAAACATCAACATGTCACTCTCCTACTTGCATCCCTTCACTGGCTCCCCATTCGAGCATGAGTATAATACAAACTCTCAGTCCTCTTTCACAATTTCTTCACTGGTTCTTGTCCTGTCTATCTTTCAGATCTACTTTCTGTCTATTTACCATCCAGACAACTCCGTTCTTTAGATGACAAGCGCACATTGTCTATTCCAAAAATCCGTACTAAAACTTATGGTTAACATTCCTTTTCTTTTATTGCACCTAAACAGTGGAATTCACTACCCTCACTCCTCCGTTACACCCCAACACCCACATTCAAAAGAGCACTTAAAACATATCTTTTCAAACTGTACTTTTCTCACTGAAACTTTTTCCATCTGCATTTGCTTGCTGTGCTCTTACTGCTGGATGTGCTATTTCTGTTGATTTGTATACATTTGTGATGATTTTAATGTGTGTGATGCCTGGTTCCTTGGTGCTTATTCTTGACTATGGTGAATCTTAATATGATCTTTGTTTTGCTGTGATTTGGGCCTATGTGATTTGAGACTGTGATGGTGCCTGTGCTGATTTACATATTTTTTATGTCACTTGGTCTTAGACTTATATGTATATTTTAGCCAATGTCATGTGAGACTGTATTGACTTTGTATGTATAATACGTCATTTGGTGTCATATACTGTACCATGTCAAACTGATGCAAACTAGGCCTATTGGTTTGCTCTGCTTGGCCAAATTTCGCGCGGCTAACAGTGAAAAGACGGGCCCACCTGCTCTCAGCCAATCAAACGCCTCTAAAAACTATAAGCGCTTAATCATTCCTTTGGCCAAGGCTCTCCACGCCATCTTGTCAGGTTTACGCTCTATCTCGTCTTACGCTTTTTTCGGCTATTCAGCGTATCCTTTTGGCCTTATTTTGTTGCATGCGGCTTGTGTTTATTGTATTCTTACATTCTGTGTACTCGATTCGACTCGGCACCCTCGATTCGTTCGATTTTTTCTGCCTCTAAGTCGATCCTGTCTTTCCTTTCTCTGTTGGGGGTCGGATTTTCGCTGGGTGCCTAAGCGCGGGTTCCATGCCTCGTGTGCCATACCACGAAGGCAGGGGATCATGATGCTGGGATTGAGACTCGGTAAGAGACTCTCCCAGGCCCCGAGCTCATGATTCCTCCCGATACGGACCGCGGCGATGCGTCGTTAGACGCTGATCGCGGAGGCGACTTTCGTACCAGTAAAACGGTCATGAAGGGGGCCGGGGGGAAAGAGGTACGAGCGTCGCCTCCCGAGGTGTCCCAGCGCGAGGCAGGGAGAAGGGTGAATGGCAAGTCATCTCCGTGCTGTGGGGACTCGCAGCTAGGCGCAGACTCCCAAGGGGAGGCCGCGCCCGGCCATTACCCGGGTCCCCACTCGGAGACGGCCCTCACGTGCCCCATTGTTGTTCCCCCTCCTCCCTTCTCTGTCGACCCCCCTCCCCCACCTCCTTTTGGGGGGGGAGAAAAATTTGGTTCCGGGGGGGGATCTCTACTTTGCCCACCCCGGGCCAAGCCACCCCAGTCTCCCCACGGGAGGGGATTCGGGGCGCGTGGCAACCTGCTCTGCAGGTCTTCCCGCTATCCGGCCGGTCTCCCCTGCTGGGGGAGACCCGTGCGTGTCAGGCGGTTCCGGGCAGTCAGCCCGCTCGTCTTCGGGCGGGACTGACACCCAAGTCGGACCTGACCTCCCTCCGACTTGGCCAGGTTGTTCCCTTCATGGAGGTCAACGCACCAGTGACCCTTGGGGTTCGGGTCACAGTATGGCTGGTGCCCACGGGTGGTTACCCCCATTCTACCCGTACTGGGGCGCACCTAGGGTGCACACTGGGTTGCCGGGAGCACCAAGGGCCAGCCCCTTGTCCGCTCCCCACCGGACCCAACCCAGCACATCTCACAGGGTGACACACACAGCCCCGACAAGTGGGATCGACTTCTTGTTGGTCAGGTCGAGCTCCTCGACCAATATTGCCACTCTGTCCACAAATCGGGCCTCTGTCAACCCACAGGTGACCTCCACGGTCACAACGGCCTCCTTGTCAGGACCGACGGCTGCTCAGGGGCCCTACTCGGCCCGGCGGAGCCGGCAGTCCCCACCTGCCCAGCCCTCGGTCCTACAGTGAGATGAGTGGGTGTTTGTCCCCACACAGCACTCGTGGGTCACTCTTGCATCCAGGGACGCCCTCTCTGAAAAGGTGTGGCACCCACCATCCCAAGCATGGTTGGACCTACGGTCCACACGCTCCCCACCCGCTTCAGGTGTCAAGGACATAACAGTGGCGGCCATGGTCCCGGCTCGGGATCGTCCCAGCTCATCCCGCTGGGCTGACCACAGCTCACAGGACGCCCCAGTGGGTACATCCACTTGGGATGGCACCCAGCAGGGGATGGACTGCGAACAAGAGTGGGAGCCCCTGTCTTAAGATGAGGACGAACAAGCAGATGAGCACTCTTCGCCCACATCCCAGGGGGGACAGATTGAGCCCGTGCCTCCCTAGGGACCAGCCTGAACCAAACTCGGACTTTGCCGAGCTCGAACTGACCCTCCCCAATAGGGTCACGTATGCCGAATCAGTCCCTCAGGCTACTTTGTTACCCTTGACCCTCCTTACGCCATGTGACTCTAACTCCAGAACCACAAGGCAACTCAGAGTGCCAGAAATGGTGCAGGTATGGCTTAATAAGCCAGCCCGCACTGTCAGGGGTGCTGCTTCCATCCCTCCTCCAGGCAGGGAGTCCCTCTCTGCCCCGGGCGCCTTTTCCCCGGGAAAGTTTCTTAAAGATTCCTCCAAGGGAGGGGTGTGGTCCTGGTACACACAGGACCACCCTGCCTACAGCGGAGCAGAGCCCTCCGCACAGGACAGGATGTTGGTCTCACAGCGCACCACCTTCCCCACTTCAGCTAACCTATCCTTTAAAACGTTAGCAGAGTGGGACAAATTGGCCCGCCGCTGCCCCTCGAGGTTTCCACGGCGTACACCTTCGACACGTTCCTTCACAGGGCCAATGAGCTGTGGGAACAGTGTCCGGTTAATCAGGACAAGGGGTCTCCTTCCTCTGTCCCGCCGGGCCTCTTCACCGACCAGAGGTTACACGCTTTTGGCAATAGGGTAGCATCTGGTCTCACGGCAGCTGCAGACACAGCTACCAGCCTTCACTTCAATACTGTGCTAGCACAGCGTGATGCCATTTTCAGCCTCTCTAACATCCCTGTGGAGGAGAGGGCTGCCCTGCGGTCCATCCCAGCACAGCAGCACTCCCTCTTCGGCCAGTTCCCGCCCCATTTTGTCAGCCACAGGGCAGAGACAAACAGGGAGGTGGCCTCATATTTGGCCCACACCTCTCATGGGCTCCAGGGTTCTATGCCATTGAAGAGACCGGCCACCAGGGACCCTCCATATACCACGCCGCCTGTCAAGGCAGCGTGTGCTGAATCAGTGGCAGAGGAATAAACCACCTTATGTCCGTCCAAGCCGACCGGCCATGCCCAAGGCCAGAAGGCAGCACCCCCAATGACTGGGCCCCGATTCAGCACCGTCAGTCGTTCAGCCCCTCCAAGTAGGAAACTTGTCCCGGCATGCACATCAGTGGTGTGCTCTGGGACTCAACGACGGGATTATGTCGGTGCTAGAGTCGGGGTACATGCTGTCTTGGGTGGGGGACCTCCCTCCTCTAAGATCCACTCCTCCTCCTTAGGTGCCCAGCTCGACGGAGCAGGAGAGCGTCCTAGAAAAAGAGAGATCGCACCCACTCCTCATGGGGCTATATCTCAACTCTCGGACCCGGGCCCCGGTTTTTACGGCTGGTTGTTGGTGATTCCAAAGGTCTCGGGAGGGTGGAGACCAGTTTTGGACTTGTCCCCCCTCAACAAATTCCTCCCCAAAATCAAATTCAAGATGGACACACAGGCACAGATTCGGGAGACCATCCAACAAGGTGATTGGCCTACCTCTATCGATCTGGAAGATGCTTATTTTCATATACTCATCCATTCGGCATCCCGTCGGTACCTGAGGTTCGTGTGGAGGGACAAGGGGTTCCAGTTCCCGGCCCTCCCATTTGGTCTGTCCCTTGCCCCTTTCCTGTCTACCAAGGTGGTGCGGGAATTGGTGTCCATCGTCCGCTCGGAATCCATTTGTCTCTGTGTGTACCTGGACGACTGGCTTATCCTGGCCCAGTCGCAGGCCCTGTGCCTAAGTCATACGGCCAGACTTCTAGACCTTTGCTCCCAACTGGGCTTCCTCATGGACCAGCAGATATGCGATCTGTCCCCACGTCAGTCCTTCGACTTCTTAGGGATGAGATTTGACACGCGGTCTATGATAGTCTCTCTGGCGCCAGATCACTGGGACCGTCTGGCAGGCCTCCTCAGCCACTGGCGCCACTCCTCCCAAGATACAGCGCAGACACTTTCTTCCCTCTTGGGCATGATGGAGTCCACGGCACCTCTCATTCCCCTGGACAGGGTTCTCAAGCGCCCTCTCCAGAGGGCACTGAGGTTACACCGGTCCCAGAGCACTCAGCCATGGGATACCCAGATATGTCTGGGCGAGTGGTTCCTCGAGGTGACATCAGAGTGGTTAATCACCCCCCTTCGGACACAGGGGGTGCCCTTAGCCCCACCTACTCTTCAGGTGGCACTCTTCACAGACGCCTCCTCCCTGGGCTGGGGAGCCCACATGGACTCACTCTATGCAGCAGGGACTTGGTCCCCGGAGGAGCGCCTATGCCACATCAATGTTCTGGAACTGGAGGCAGTTCGCAGGACTCTCCTGCACTTCATGGGGGAGGCCACTGGCAAGACCATCCGCTTGTTCACGGACAAGACGACGGTTGCATGTTATGTGAACAAATGGGGGGAGCGCACTCGGCAGACCTCTCCATGCGGACTGAGGCTCTCCTCCGTTGGTGCCACAGCAAGGGCATTGCACTTTCAGCGAGACACTGAGCAGGAAAAACCAACTTCTTGGCAGATGCTCTTAGCAGGTCCAAGAGTGTCATATGCACAGAGTGCACCCTGGACAAGGACAGCCTTCAGGGGGTGTGGGAACAGTGGTTTCGGCCGATGGTGGACCTTGTTCAACAAGAGACTTCCCACTTCCGTCTCTTCGGTTGCCGACCCAGAAGTGTGGGCAGTGGATGCTCTCTCTCTAGATTGGAGCAGTCTGATTGCCTCCGCGTTTCCTCCCTTTCCAATTCTGTCCAAGGTGATACGGAAAGACAGATTGGAACACCCGCAGCTGATCCTCATTGCGCCGAAATGGCCAGCCCAGACCTGGTTTCCGGACCTTCAGTCCCTGACACATGTTCCCACCCCTGGAACTTGAAACCAAATCTCATCTGCTGAGGCAGCCTCGCTCGGGCACTCCGCATTCCAATCCTCAACTGCTCCACCAGCACACATGGCTGCTGTGCGGTCGGAACTGTCAGCATCACCATTGAAGTCCTCGACCCCTCGGTCGGCCTCTGTGTCGGCTGTGCTGACCCAGGGGTGTGCCTCCTCTGACCTCCTCTCCATAGTCACCAGAGCAAGGAGGCAGGGAACGGAGACTTTGTATGACTTTCGCTGGAAGAAATGGTTGCGGTGGTGTACAGCTCAGGGCATTAACCCTACGAACCTTACGAGCATGCAACTGGCCAACTTTCTGGCTCTCTGCTCCTCGGTTCTCATCCTGTCTGCTAGTTCTGTGCGAGGGTACAGGTCTGCCTTCTGTACCACAATGCAAACAGCTAGGTGGTTCCGCCTTTGAAGCGGATTGCCTGCTCAGAGAGGTGGCTAGGGGTGCCCCTCTGAAGGAAGCTAGAGACCCCAGAAGAGTGCCCCTCTGGGACGTTCCTGGTGCTGGATTTCATTCGAAAACAGCCCTTCCTACCATTGGGGACTATTCCTTTTGACATCCTCACCCTCAAGACCACTTTCCTTCTGTGGCTGGCCACAGGCAGTCGTAGAAGTGAGCTGCATGGGCTTAGTGGAATGCCACAAGATCTGGCCTTCCACAGAGATGGTTCCATCACTATTCGTTTCCTTCCAGAGTTTCTGGCTAAGAACCAAGACCCTGAGGTTCCTTCCCCCTCTCTGAGGGTCAGACCTTTGTCTGATATTCTTGCCCAAGATGATGAGGATAGGCACCTGCCTTGTTCGATGTCTCAAATATTATTGGGATAGGTTTTGCCATAGGCGTTCTTCTCAGAGGTGTCTGCTCATCTCCCTCAATGAGAATTACAAGAAAGACATCGCTGCAGGCACCATTTCCCGCCAGGTTTCCCAAGTCATTCGTAGAGCCTACTCTCATGCACACAGGGATATCAGCTGTCTTCATCCCAGAGCACACGAAGTGCGGGCCATAGCTACTTCGGCTGCTTTCCAGCACTCAGTGCCAACGCAGCATGTCTTGGAGGCAGCCTTCTGGCGGTCTGAGAATCCCTTCATCATCTTCTACCTCAGGAATTTCCGTATGACCAGGGCTGACGGTTCCAAGGGGATTTCCTTTGTCGCGGCTAACACTGCCGTCTCAGTTACAAGGGCTCCCCATATGAACCAGTAGGCGTTGCCCTCCTCCATTTGCTTTAAATTCTGCATCAGTTTGACATGGTACAGTATATGACACCAAAAGGAGGAGTTTGTATTATACTCCATGTTTGGTGTTACATATACTTACCATGTCAAACTCGAATGCCCGCCCGTCCGTCCCAGCGTCTCCGCCGTGGTTCTCATGGGGCATTTTTGTTCATGGCCACGGAATGATTAAGCGCTTATAGTTTTTAGAGGCGTTTGATTGGCTGAGAGCGGGTGGGCCCGTCTTTTCACTGTTAGCCGCGCGAAATTTGGCCAAGCAGAGCAAACCAATAGGCCTAGTTTGCATCAGTTTGACATGGTAAGTATATGTAACACCAAACATGGAGTATAATACAAACTCCTCCTTTTAATCTTAAATTAGTATATTTTATTGTAAAGTGTGGTGAGCCCCATCTGAGATGGGGGTACTGCGCCATGTAAGCCTGCATTTTCTTACTTATTATTATCATTTTGTATATATATATATATATATATATATATATATAGATAGATAGATAGATAGATAGATATAATCCATCAAAACATGCAGGTTGGAAGCAGACATAATGAATTATGACAATGCATCAAAAGTACATACTAAATTCAATGTCATAGTAAACACCCCAAAAGCAATTAAAACATCCAAAACCAGTCACATACATCACAACGCTTAAACACTGCAAAACCCAACTACAACACCCACAAATCAGTCCCACTCGCCCTCCCTCCCCTCCACACATCACCTCAACAACACACACTGAAAACAGAAACAAGCACACCCCCACATTGTCACAGGCATCAGGAGATAAAGGCAGTTCTAAACAAATCAATTAAAGGCAGTTTTAAACATGAGTCCTGAGGTTGGTTTGAAGCTGGAAATGGGACTGGGAGTGTATTAATTCATATGGCAAGGAGTTCCACTGCTAAGGGGTGGTGCATGCAAAGGATCTTTGACCAAAGGACTTTGTCATAACAGAGGGAATTTGGAGAATCCAACTGTCTGATAAATGTTGTTGTCTTGCTGGAATGTAAATAGTGAGGAGATCAGAAAGTTATTCAGATGAAGAACCAGAGAAAGCATGAAAGCAATGTGTGGAGAGTTTATATTCAATCCAGAGAATTGAATAATCCAGTTTTGAGAAGACAAATGCACAAATGAGAGCTTTGGTTGTGCCAACAGACTGGAGGTTTTTGCATGATAATTCCTGGAGAACAGTAGTCATGGATGGTATCAGTTATGTAGTAGGAAGGGAGAGATGGATGAGAGGAGTTATAACATTTTCCCAGGCATTTTGCTTGGAAATGGAATTTTGCAAATGAAGTTTGCATATGCATCTGCGTGTGTTTGCATGCATGCACAGATATAAGTGAGTGGTAATGTTTCTCTTTTTTTTTTGGTTTGTTTTGTTTTTTGTTGCTCTTCTAAAGCCCTATGCAATGAGGTTGAGAACACAAAGTATTGACAGTAATCATACATAAGAATTTATAGGTACAGTAACTCTATATCCTGCAAGGCCACATACTTCAATTCACTGCCTGCTCAGCATTTCCCATCAGCTTGCACAAGGGTAAATAAAAAAAATAAACCCAGATAATTCATAGATAGGATGTGCCAAGGTTTGTTCTTCCATACATTCATATTTGTTTTTATGCAAGTTGAAGAGGAATGGTAAGCAGTACATGATTTTGTATGCCCTTCAAGTCATGATGGTAAGTTCATTGCTTGTTTTGCGTGCAGAAAATTGGAGCAGGGTTTATCATTGTGCCTTTGTTGGGGCTTGTGGAGTCTATCGCCATTGGCAAAGCATTTGGTGAGTGGATACTTAATCTGGCCATATACGTATTTTGTCAGGATTGACAGGTGCATATAAAATCCATACAAAACAAATGTGCTATAAATGAGAGTTCACAAAAAGATAAGCAAATTTTTTTTAATTATTATTATTTTCATACAAACTAAAAGCAAAACCAAAACGAAAACCAGAGAAATCAATGCAAATGAAACAGTTCAGGTTGCTATTGTTATTTTGTCCAGAAAGTGCAGAACCTCTACGATTGGCTTCAGATCCACTCTTTTTAACCATACCCAGATTCAAACACTCCACTGTTGGCTGCCGTTCTTTCTCTGTCTCTGGACCTTGCATTTAGAATGAACTTCCTCTTTCACTTCATCAGGTCTCTGCTTTCAGCTCTTTCAAGTCTGGCCTTAAAACCCACCTCCTCCCAAGATAGCCCCCCTCCCCTGCCTCTTCTTTGTCTTCAGTTTCTTCAGTTTTAGAGTTATGCATGCATGTGAATGACTGGTGTGAAAGCGCTTGTCTCTGCACAAGATTTAGCACTATATAGATACTATTTATTATTATTATTAACCTGCTTTATTCTTTATCATGTACACCTTCAAAACAGCCTATTAATACTCACGAAAAAGGCTAGATGTACATATGTTTTCACAGTTGTATAAATAGTCATTGACAATTTCTGCAGGTCTGACTTATTATGGCATGTTTAATTCAGATAACAGCTAGTGCATTCACATTACCATGAACAGAGTAGTTGATTTAGCACTTTTGTTTTGCACACAGGACATGATATGTTAATTGTCAGTGTTGTGTTTTTATTTTTACGTTGCATGAAAGGTTATATTATCTCTTTACAATCACTGCCACCATAACAGTTCCAATCTACAAACTACATGTAGAATAACTCACTGAACATGATTCCTTGATTCTTCTTTCATGGCATACATTGACAGTCACCCTCCCTGGATCTTGAACATCAGGACTGGAATATAACAATTGACCCAAGTGTAACAATATGTTTTTACACTTGGAGAATTATTTTTGGTTTTCTGAAACCCGAGGTACAATGGTGACTGAATAATAGCATCTTCTTAAAACTCATACTAAAAGAGAAGAAAAGAAAAAAGCTGATTTAATATATGTTCTATAAATCTGAATAGGGAAATCATTTAATCAGAAAGTCATGATAATGCATTTATGTATTTATGTATAGATGGATGGATGGATGCATGCATGCATGTATCTGTCTATCTATCTAATTATCTATCTATATATCTGTGTATATTGTTACTTTACACTTTGTCAAAGTTATCTAAGCCTTCTGCACATATTAACTGGAAAGACATGTTTGATTCAATACATCACAAATAGTCGCTACAAAATAGTTTTGTAAGTTTTAAATCATAAGAGAAAAAATTGACACAATGTGTATTATGCTGATATAAGTTATATGGTAAAATGTCTGAGAGTTTTGGGCATTTATTGCAAACTGTAACAGACATGCAGAATTACCAGAAATCAGTCTCTTCATGGGATGAAAGCTTTTAGTGAACAAGAATAGTCTTTTATTTTCATTCTGATTTTGCTTGCTGCATCTTGGAATGTGTGTGTGTGTGTGTGTGTGTGTGTGTGTGTGTGTGGGGTGTGTGTGCACATGAGTAGCATTTGTATTGGTTTGTGATAATATTATTTTGATGAAATTTTCATTAATTACAGAAGATGTGATTTATAAAGCAACTTCATTATATACTGACATTTTCACTGTGTTGCTAAAAACACATTACATTTGACTTTCAAAGTAAATGAAAACAACATGGCAACAGCAGAATTTCATCATCATTTTTAAGCAACACTTGTTTTATGCTTGAAAACTGTTCACATCTGTCCTTCCAGATTCTGTATAATGACCTCTGTTCCTGGCCTCTGCAGTGGTATTGGGTGTTTGGATTGTCTTTCTTCCTTTTCTTTCTTTGGTTTGTCTTTCTTCCTTTTCTTTCTTCAACAATCTCTACAGCTATTTTCTTTTTTGCAGCCCGTGTGAACAACTATAAGATAGACGCCACACAGGAATTGTTGGCAATAGGTATGTGACACAATGATCCTCTTGTCTATATGCGTGTGCATGTGCTTGTGTTTGTGTGTGTGTGTGTGTGCGTGTGTGTGTTCTTGTTTTTTTAATTGCCTTTTAATGTTGGTGTTGTACAGATTTGTGGTTTTTGTTGTGTTAGATTGTTACAAGTTTCGTTAAGGGCAAAAGGAATATCAAAATTATTTTTTTTATTTTGATGGGTGCATTTACAGAAATGTTCCTTGTTTTCAGCTAAGCAAAAAGCAATGATAAATCAATTAATGTTAGTAACATGAAACAAACAAACAAACAGTTGACAACTATTTACTCACAAACAATACCAACTATTATATCATTAAAGGCTGAACAATTATGTATCCTTCAACTGACAAAACAAGACAAACAACTACAGGCAATTAGATAAGATATGATACAACTTTGTCTTTTGGCTCAAGTACATACAGCATTATGCACATCAAGCACAATCACTTTTAGAACATGAACAGTTGTAAAGATAGGCAACACAATAACTAATATAAGAAAATTGATGTTGACTAGGTAAGAAAAACTGCATGTCATTGACACAAAAATATAAGATAAGTTAAATATATTTACACTGCAGTGACTCAAAATAATTTATGAAGGTAATTATGCACAACAATAGCCTTATAAATAAAATGTAGACTTCATAAGAAAACATGTCACATAACATATGATATGTAAGATGTATAATACATATGATATATATATGATATGATACATAAAATATACAACACAATAACCAATGAAATTAATGTTTTCTAGGGAAGAAAAAAAAGTCAATATGAATCTGGAGATGCTTGAATGAAAAAGTGGATGTCTCTTGGATTGTTTCTCTGTACCTTTTATATTGTATTTGGTTTTGATACATCTTGTCACAATAGATTTTTCTGTGCGAATTTAGGATTGTTTACGTTTTTTGGGGATCTGCAATTGTATTTGTTTTACAAATAATGACAGAGTGGACTTTTCAGCTCTGTTTTGCCAGAGACAACCCAAGGGTTATTTTATGTGCACTAAGTTTATGGTTCATGCTGCACATTGTTTCACCTGAAAGACTAATACCCAGACGACCACTGAAGGTCTGATGGAAAGGGGGAGTATAAGTCTTGGTGCAGGACTCAAACCCGTAAACACTCGCTTCCTAGTCAGGTATATTCCCACTAGACAACCACTCTGTCTGTGTGCCAGCTGATGGGATAGTATCAGTTAAGCAGCACTGAGGTGAAGATGTGTACCTTTACTTTGTTTGAAGTAGAAAGGTGTTATGTCTTCTGTTTTTTTCAACAGTCAGCTCTCACTTGATTATTAATGCATTAGATTTGTCATTGTTTCAGGTGCTGCCAATATTTTAAGTGCCTTTGTCCATTCTTACCCCATCACCGGCAGCTTCTCCAGGTAACAGGAAAATTAAGTCACTATTGTGTTTGTTTTCAGCTGAAATGTAAAGTACACAGACACACAACACACACACACACACACACACACACACACAGATCGATCGTTTGATCGATAGATAGATCGATAAATGAAGCTGAGAATATTTCAAAATACTTGTTAAAGTTCCCCTTTCAAGGAAATGTTTGTGATTAACAAACATTATGAATTATCGGTATGGATTATGATTTTGGAAATGTGAATGTTTTTCTGCATCTTTCTGTCAGTCTCTCTCAGTGTCCTTCATCTCTCCTCTACCCCCTCCCCACCCCGCCCCCCACCACCTCTCTCTCTCTCTGTGTCTCTTTGATGATAAAGTTATTATGTCTTTCTGAGAATAGTACTTTGAATTGTGTTGTGTAAATGTCATGGTCTTGAGAGTTTCAATGGAAACAAAGTATTTTTCTTTTCTGGAATATACATCATGCTGCATGTGTGTGTTTTCTCAGATTGGATTAGTAATCTAAATAAATTCAAAAAACATTTTGAAACTAGGATTAAAAGTAAAAGTGATTGAATTACCTTCATCTAAGTAGCTGGCTGTTTTTCATTTAATTTTTCTGTCAGGTTTCTGCGCTTGTGAAGATGGCTGTCAGGTCATCTTTAATACATTCATGTACCATACTTTACAGAGAATAAAGTGATACTTTTTTGCTCTACATAACGCCTTATAATAAGGTGTGCCTAATTAAAATTTATGGGTACTTTTTGTCAAAACACTGTGATGAATCAGAATTATATGAAGGTCAACCTCTGACCCTAGAAGTATGATATTTGTGGCTTTGAAAACAAATGAAACCTTTCGATAAATCAGAATAAAAACAGCTCACAAAGTGATATACACCTTGATCTTGACTTCGGTGAGGGACACTGGGAGAAGCTCATGGCAGTGTAGACTTTTGGACCCCATTTTTTGTCCTCATAGGGTGTGCCATCATGTGAGCTCAGCCATACAGTAAATGGTATGTTTTGCATGTGAGTCAGTTGGTTGAAAGTTGATTGGAAAGCTTTTCTGTTCATTGCAGAACTGCTGTCAATTCACAGAGCGGTGTGAAGACTCCAGCTGGTGGCCTTTTCACAGGTCAGTGCAGCCTGAATGACTGAGTAGTAAATCTCTCCCTCCTTTCTCTGTCTGTCTCTGTCTGTCTGTCTGACTCTTTCTTTTTCGATCAGAAGCAGTAATACGTATTCCACTACCCTAATGAAATAATAACGTTTACTTCATTTCATTTCATTTCACTTTGTTTACTATTGTTGTTATTGTTAATGTATATTGTGTTTCTATCTGTTCTGGACGATCTCAGTCAGCAGTTGTGTTCTTTGTAGAGTGAATAAGCTACAATGTTCATGTTGTGGGCTTTTCCTGTACTACTGCACAATTTAGTGGTGATTGACAAAAGAGGAAATCTGTCTTTTATGAGTATGTATCTGAGCAGAAACTGCTGCATGTGTTGGATCTGTACCATTTTACTTATTTATGTATGCTGTGTATATAGCAAATTCCAGTGACCATTCCCCACCACCCCACCCCCCTCCCCCCTTGACAATTCATATTTTACATCATTTGATTTTGTGTTAAAACCATGAGCAAGGTTTTTCCAGCTGTGTGTATGCATCTCAGTGAGTCGGTGTAGGTTGTGTATCATGGAACTGCAGATGCTGGTTCCATAGTTTGTATTTATTTATTTTGTTTTGTTTTATTTGTTTTGTTATCTTTTAGAAGACATACTGTTGCCACTGCCACTTCTCTGGTTCCATGATATATGCTTTGCTTCGTTTTGTATGTTTGTGGGCAAAACCATTACATCTAAGCAATGAATGAGTGTTTTGCAAGCACTGTAAAAAACAATTTAAGAGAGAAAAATGTACCGGTCAGTTGCATAGTCCAAACATGATTTCATTATTATGTATTGGTCAGTTGCATACCACAAACATAATTCTGTTATTCAAATCTAGATGTAATAATTATTGTTCATCAGTTGAAACAGAGTGGATAAATGGAATTCCAAGTGAATATTTCATTTGTAGAAAATGTGACATGAATACTGTTGGTGATTAAAATTCATTGTATCATGGGGTGTCCTAATTTTTCTAATATTTACAAAAGATTGTTAACCAATTGATATTTATATCCAAAGCCTGTATTCTAACTAACTTGTTTTTTGAAAGCAAACAAGTTCTGTTAAGACTTATAGTAAATTCATTCTAACTTGAAATGTGTGTTGTTTTTTAAATTTTTTATTGTTTTTGTGTGTGTTTTTAACTGCCCCATCATCATCACTGTTTCAATGGCATTTCTCCCATGTGCTCATTTCAAGTCCCTGTTAACTGCAACACCAGGGTTTGTCACAGTCCCAGTGTCAGCAGTCCACAGGGAACTGTTGATGTTAGGCTACTTGGAAGCCACACCAGAGACTGCACTGCCACTGAATCATTTAAGTGGTGTTTCATAGTGCCTGTTCTGATTTGATGTATTTTGTACTTAGGACATTACCTACTTATACCCCAGTTGGTGCCAGTAATAGTTTGGTCATTAAGGCAGACTAAGTGAGTATGCCCCTCCCCCCCTCCTGCACCCCTGAGTGGAGACCAGATCCCTTAAACAACAGTACCACATGAATCTGCTGACACCGAAGACCTTGACAAAACTCACCCCAATTCTAACTTTTTGCAGAGGACATTTTCAAGAAGATATCTAAGGGAATTTCAACACTTAATTTACCATAATTGATGCAAATGTAATGGTAAATCTAGTTGTGATTTTGATGTTGTTTTCTTGAATCCTCCAAAGCCCAGCAGATGTGAGAGGTTAATGACAATGGTTTGTATGCAGGAGCTCTGATCCTGCTGGCTTTGCAGGTGTTGGTGCCATACTGTTACTACATCCCCAAGTCAGCACTAGCTGCTGTCATCATCATGGCTGTCATACAGATGGTGGACTACAAGATTCTCCTGGTTCTGTGGCGCACTAACAGTGAGAGTCCACAGTTTTGTTTGGAATATAGATTGTAAAAGTGTTCTAAGAAATACATTGGAAATGGCTTGGTGTAAACATTGCTGGTGTTGTGAGGTGATTAAACATTGCTGGTGTGTGGGGGTGGGGGTATGTACGTGTGTGTTTTGTGTGTTCAGTGCATATGCTCATCCTCAGTGCCCGTAAGGATTCAGTTTTCTTGTGAATCCAGTTTTACTAGTTTGCTTTTAATAGGTATGTTGTTTCAAAACAGTGAGCTTTTAAGTGTGTGTGTGAGTGTATGCGTGTGTGTGTGTGTGTGTGTTGTGTGTGTATGTTTGTGTGTGTGTTGTGTGTGCATGCATGCGTGTGTGTGTGTGTGTGTGTGTGTGCATGTGTGTATGTGTGTTTATGTGTTTGTTATGTGCATGAAGTTTGTTGGAACTGGGTGCAGCAACATCAAAAGTAAAATGTGCACATAACAAATCATTGTGTTGTGATTGAACACCATGCTTTAGCAGGGGAAAAGAAGGAAAGAAATTTGAAGCCTGCGTGTGATGTCTTTTGTCTTTCAGAGTGGGACTTATTTGTCCATGTCATCACCTTCATCTGCTCTCTGACTGTTGGAATAGAGGTCAGTTTGTCAAGTTTTATCTTGTGAATGAAACCAGGAGTGTGCGTTTAACAGTTTAGATGTTTTGCTCATTTTTTTGATAACTTAATTATAATTTGCTCATCTTTCCTTATTTTTGTAACAGTTGGGTTATGTTTTGTTTATCTTTCAAACAGCTGAAATTATATTTGGCTTATCTCTCTCATGGCTGAATTGTGTTTGGCTCACCTGTCTGGTAAAATGCTGGATTATTTGTATCACATCTTTCTAGTTTAAGTTTCATTTTCAAGATGTCAAAGCATGTGGACTAATTCATGCGCTACACCTCATCTGTTGTTGAAGAAAAAAGACAAGATACCTGACTTTTACATAAATCCAATGCACTGATCAGGCCTCGAAACCCGATGCTTATCATTCCAAAGGTTGCATTGTATTTTCATATTTCTAAATATTGAATTAATTTACTTGGCTCACAATTCTTGAGGTAAAAGTGTCCATATCTTTTTGGAAAAAAAAAAATTTAGTTTGAATGTAGTGTTGACTTCAATGAGAGCTGGTTCTGTGTGTGTGTGTGTGTGTGTGTGTGTGTGTGCAGTATGGCATCCTGATCGGTATTGGTATTTGTCTACTGCTGCTCCTCTACCCCATGGCCAGACCAAAGCTCAGGGTATGTGCACAGTATTATTCTCACTCCACCCTAGTCAGTCCTTCATATATACATATATAATTATGTGTAAAAGTTTTACTCTGAATGGTACATATAACCAAACTAGTCTGTCCATGCATTTGATTCACACAGGTCCCAGTTTTGCTTTTAGTGTGGAAAGTAGTTAGAAATAGACTTTTTTTTTTTTTTTTTTTTTTAAAGCTGTAGACTTTGCCCCTTTAAACATCAAAACCAATGCATGTGTTTTTGGTTTGTTTATTTATTTATTTTGTTTGTTATTTCGAACAGCTGATTTAGAAAAAAAGCAGCATTCCCTTTTTTTCAGAGGGTCTCTTTACACCCAGTATTTTCTACTTTGTGCAGTTTAATTGATGACATAATGACTCTTTGTAGTTCTGTCATATTTTAAAGACACTTGTCTTTTATTTGAATTATATCATCTCCTCAAGATCCTTTACTTTTGGATCATTTGTTTTCAACCCATGATAGAAACAACAACATATTTTCAAAGTGAGCCAATAAAAACTGATGAGGGATAGGGAGAATTGTTCACAGTATGTTCAGTATTTTTTTGGATTGATATGGAATCATATAGTGTCTGTGCAAGGTCAGAGTCCAAGTTCTAAGCGCTTTATGAGTCATTTGTGCAACAGGCAGTCAACCTGGGAGGAGCTGACTGAGAGCTGCCTTTTAGCCACTCATCATTCATTTCCCATGTTATTCAGTCAGGCTTTCAGTCACACACACACACACACAACACACACACACACACAAGCATACATGCTCTTTAAAAATTTTAATTTCTGTTGGAATGGATATATTAATTGTTGTATGGCACTCTTTTAAACAGTTGGATACAAAAATCATATGGCTGTTAAAGAAGACAGGAACATGTGTTACGTTGCTGTGTGTGCAGGTGACCAATGAGAAGAATGTGATCGTTATCCAGCCAGACCATGGCTTGTTTTTCCCTGCCATTGAGTACATTGAGAGCAAGGTGCTCAGTTTGGCTCTGGCAGAGGAAAAACCCAAGGCTGTCATCTTGGACATGTTGCACATATCAGGGCTGGATTTCTCAAGTTTGCATGTATGTGTTTGAAAGTCTTTTATTTATTTATCTGAATTTATTTTTCTTTTTTTGGTTATACACAAAGTTTCCGTTGGCCAGTTACAGTTGCCAGAGCTGTAGATATTATAGTTTGATTTGAAACAGTTTTTGAATTGGTGCAAATGTTGTTTTTGTGTACTCCCCTTTCTTTGCTATTATGTTTCGTGTAAGATGGAGGGGAAAATAGTGGGTAGGGGTAAAAGTGGTGCTGAACTGTAAAATGCTCTTTCCTTTGGAAGAGAAGCATGAAATTCACACAGTGAAAAATGAAGGAGAAAAAAAGTTGATGAAGTTGTACAAAGCTACATGCATATATCTACATTTCATTTTTAACCCAATAAAGATAACTGGGAACATGATTCAGTAGGTAGGACAAAAATGGGCATGATTAAATAAGAAAAATTAGAGAAAAGGGGGAAAGGAGACAGTGAAAATGACAGAGGGGTTGCAAACATTACTCATTTTTTTCCGTTTACTGTAATTCTTAAGATAGCTTTTTATGTTTCATTGTCTGCAATTGTTTTTTATTATTTTTTTTTTTTTGATACATTTTTCCTTGTAGCTACTTCTCCAGATAGATTAAAATGAATATCAAGAAAAATCTGATAGACATCTTTGTTTATTTTTGTTCTGACTGCAGAAAAGTGACAGGATGGGATTGGTTGGAATGTAAGGGTGGAGGAATGTAAACCAAATACATTGTTCATGATTTCTTTTTTTGTGTGTGTGTGCCTTGTCCTATTTTTTATTGCTTGTGGTCAAGGCCACTGTGGGGATTAAAATGATGCACTCTGTGCACACAATGGACTCTTTATGCAGGGTGCTAAGGGAGACAAAGCAGTCATTTGTCAGGTTTAGTTCCTTTCCACCACCACCATCCCCCATTTTAATTTATGACGTCATGTGACATGGAAATACAGGGACATGTTTGTGCAGCCAGTGAGGGACAGCATTGTGTCTTTATGATGCAGCTTAGGTCGGCCAACATGGCATTTCTCTAAGTTTTGCACCACATGGATGGAAGGAGGTGGTGGTGGGAGGTATCATCTCAAACCTGGTACGTCATACTTTGGAATAATTTTTCTTGTCAACAGCATTCTTGCGCAGATTTTTTGTAAGTTTTTTCTTCTTCTCTGCTTTATCTCTATTGTCTTCTTTCTGACTTCATTTCCTTATGTCTTCTTCATCTTCTTCTTTATTAGAGGGAATATTATTGTGTAGATAGCCATTTAGCACCTTCCTTTCCCACATCAAGCTGCAGAGACACAGAAAAATGCAAAGCAGAATACTCATGTGTCTGTAAGTAAAGAGCATTCCTTCTGAGATGAGATCTTTATGTTGGTGTGACAGGTTATATTGACTGGTTTTCAAAGGTGCTGTCAGAGTGTCAGTATTGCTGAGAGGGGATGTGTGTGCCGGCTGTTGCAGGGCATAAAGGCCATGGTCACAGAAGGGGACAGCAAAGGAATTCGCTTGGTACTCTGTCAAGTCCGTGTAAGTAAACAATTAAGTTTACAGTGTCTTGTAACAATGTAAGAAGGGGGAGGAAAATAGGAATGATTAAAAAGTAAGGGGGAAAGAAGGGTAAACGTAGGATTGTAGGTCGAGGAAGACGATGCACACACTCACACTCCCTCCTCAAAGAGACGGGTTGATCTAAGAGAGAAAATATGGAGAGCAACATGTTCCAATCTGCATAAGCAGTACCATAAGTTGCCAACATGATGATGTCCAAATCAAAAGATGATACGGCAATGCATCCCAAGAGAAGGAAGGTGGGAAAGAGAAATTATTGGGGGTGGGGGCGTGGGGGTGGGGGTTTTGGGGGAGGAGAGGAACAAGTGAAGGCACAAAGACTGTATTAGCATATGAGCACGTTCACCACGGTGCACTGATAAACTGGTTACCACATCAACACACACAGCCAAGTTCCAACCACTGGACACAGGGACCATGGCATACTCACTGACCGAAGACAGCACAGTCTAGGGAGGGGAATGGAAAGAAAAGCATGGGGTTGGCCTGTTATCAAAATGTAGACCACAGGGTGAAGAATGTGGAGAGCAGGTGAGAAGAAAAGGGTAGGGGAGCAGGCAGAGAGAGGAGGAAGTGGTGAGAGATGGTGGGCGTGCTCAATATAACACCAGTATATTAGTCATCAAAAGAGAGTAATGCTTGGAAACTTCAAACATTGTCATGCACTTAGGTGTTTCTGAGTTGATGAAGGAAGTCAAGTTGTGTGTGTGTTGAGGAGGGGGGGGGGGCATGGGGGTGGGGGCTTGAGAACACATGCTTTAGGTGAAGGTCTGACATGAATACTTATCCAGTTCCAAAACATATATTTTTTGCAGCATGTTACATTGTTTACAATCAACTTCAAATCTAAATCAGCAAGCTGACATTTTAAAAAAAACACCAACAAAACAAACATGAATAAACTGTCCTTGGTTTCCTTTGTCCAGATTCAGTCCTGCCACATCCAGAAGTTTGAGTTGTTTAGTTTCCAGATTTTAGCTGAGTATCAGTGAAACTTTTCCTCTGAACAGTTGATGGCTAAGATGCCTAAGATATCTACTTTAGCTAGAGACATTTGGGTTTAACTTGTAACACCCACACCCACTTCAGGTGATATGGCTGATGGGGATGAAAGTGGGTGGAAGAACCTCTCTGTTTTGACTGTGCTGGCTGTAGTTTGTTCAAAAAGAAATTGATCAAGTCACACAAAAAGCATGTTGCAGAAGATCAATGTGCCATGTAGAGTGTGATCAGTTAAACTTGTAGGACAACTATAGCCATCAGTGATGATCACAACAACAAATCAAACCTGCTGTGTATAAGGGGGAAATAAACACATTTCCTGGCCATTACTGACCATTACTGACATTACAAATGGTTGTGACTCATATTAGTATGTATTAATGATATATGTAGATGTGGGCTCTTTTGATTTGCAGCCTGACATTGCAGAGGAGATAGAAAATGAAAAGATCCCAGATTTGAAGATGTATGCAACAGAAGCAGAGGCCATGGAGGAACTCATCCTTTCAGGTACACTCCTCTGTGTCTGTGTGGTCATTGCTTGAACCTTGCTGGTTTTCTTTGATATACCTTTTATATTGGTTTTTGGAGGCTTTTGTTTGGTTTTGTGTTCTTGTTTCCTATCATTTTCTGCATCTCAGGAAATTTGTTTTTACAAAGATTTTGGAGCAACGAAAAGAGGTGTAATTGATTCTCGCATGAGCGTGCGCATGTGTGTGTGTGTGTGTGTGAGTATGTATGTATGTGTGTGTGTATGCTCATATGCACACATGTATGTGTGTGTGTATGTGTGTGTGTGTGTTTGTGTGTGCTCATGACAGGTTGATGGCCTGTTGGTCTGATCTGAACTATGGCTGCTTAAAATCACCATTTCTTGCTCTTTCATTCTTTCCAGTAAAAGCACATGTAAAAGGTTAATTTCAAGAGATGAAAACGTAAACACCTCTAATTAGTTTAACCCCTTGGCTGTTGCGTCTGTAGTGAAATGAGGTTAGTGTGGCATCACTTTGAAGTGCCAGGATTACAGTTATAGCATAGCTGTTAGTGGTGCAGTTGAATTTCAGTTTTTTACAAAAGTAATGCAATACCAAGATGAAGTCCAGATAAAGATTGGTGACTGAAAACGTGACCTGTTAGCTCTATCATATATCAGAGAGATGACAGCTCATTACTTATCAGCAGCAGTCAAGGGGTTGATGCATTATGTTCTTTGAATGCATGTTTTTTTGTTGTTTTTTTTGTTTTAATGCAGACTTTTGACACATGCCATACTTCTTTGCACTCATACCTTTTCTTTTTAAAATCAAGTTATTTGTGTTTTAGATTTTTTGAATAATTGAATCATTCTTCTTTCTGTTGTCATATATAAACTTCTTTAACTTTCTTTTTTTTTTAAAATGTCACTTCCATTGCTCTAACACCTTTATACCAACCTGAAGCTGGCAGTGAGTGAACTGTGGTTGGTAAGTGGCAGCTAAGTTGTGTAACTACCAGACTGCATGCACACTGCTGCACAGAATCAGCTAGAATGAATGTGATGCATGTCTGAATCTGCAGTTTCCATGTGTATAATTTCCTGCATTTCCTTCATGCCACCTCCATTTCCCATGCAGTTACTTCCATGTCTGTGATAAAAACAGTTCCTGTGTGGTATTGTTACTTCATAAAACAGTTCCAATGTGGTATTGTTATTTCCATATCTGTGATAAAAACAGTCCCTGTGTGATATTGTTACTTCCATGTCTGTGATAACAAAGTTCCCATCTGGTTACTTCCATGTTTGTAATGACAAAGATCCCATGTAGTTACTTCCATGTCAGTGATAAAAACAGTTCCCATGTGGTATTGTTACTTCAATGTCTGTGATAACAAAGTTCCCATCTGGTTACTTCCATGTTTGTAATGACAAAGTTCCCATGTAGTTACCTCCATGTCAGTGATAAAAACAGTTCCCATGTGGTGTTGTTACATCAATGTCTGTGATAACAAAGTTCCCATCTGGTTACTTCCATGTCTGTGATAACCAAGTTGCCATCTGGTTACTTCCATGTCTGTTATAAAAACAGTTCCCATGTGGTATTGTTACTTCCATGTCTGTGATAACCAAGTTCCCATCTGGTTACTTCCATGTCTGTGATAAAAAGAGTTCCCATGTGGTATTGTTACTTTCATGTCTGTGATACAAAGTTCCCATCTGGTTACTTCCATGTCTGTGATAACCAAGTTCCCATCTGGTTACTCCCATGTCTGTGATAAAACAGTTCCCATGTGGTATTGTTACTTCCATATCTGTGATAATAAAGTTCCCATCTGGTTACTTCAATGTTTGTTATAACAAAGTTACCATCAGGTTACTTCCATGTCTGTGATAAAACAGTTCCCATGTGGTATTTTTACTTCCATGTCTGTGATAAAACAGTTCCCATGTGGTATTGTTACTTCCATGTCTGTGATAACAAAGTTCCCATCTGGTTACTTCAGTGTTTGTGATAACAAAGTTCCCATCGGGTCACTTCCATGTTTGTGATAACAAAGTTCTCATCTGGTTACTTCCATGTCTGTGATAACAAAGTTCCCATCTGGTCACTTCCATATCTGTGATAACCAAGTTCCCATCTGGTTACTTCCATGTCTGTTATAACCAAGTTCCCATCTGGTTAATTCCATGTCTGTGATAATAAAGTTCCCATCTGGTTACTTAAATGTCTGTGATAACCAAATTACTTCCATGTCTGTGATAACAAAGTTCCCATCTGGTTACTTAAATGTCTGTGATAACCAAGTTCCCATCTGGTTACTTCCATGTCTGTGATAAAAACAGTTCCCGTGTGGTATAATTATTTCCATGTCTGTGATAACCAAGTTTCCATATGGTTACTTCCATGTCTGTGATAAAAAGAGTTCCCATGTGGTATTGTTACTTTCATGTCTGTGATAACAAAGTTCCCTCCCATTTGGTTACTTCCATGTCTAAGATGAAAAAATGTTCCTGTGTGGTTATTTACATGTCTATGATAAACTCAGTTCCCACATGTTTTTTGTTTTTTTTCCCTTGTACACAAGGTTATATTTAGACATTTCACGACATCAGTGTGATTCAACATTCACATAGCAAAACATTTGGTCCATCAATGATCATTGAAAAAAATCATTAATTTGTTGAGATACAAGGGTTATTTTTCAATATGATAATACTTAGTAATAATAAGATGAAGAACAGTAACAAATAATAAAGAACAAGAAAAAAAGGAAACATTGACAGTGATACCAAATGTCACATTATGGCATGCATTCATGATGACATAGCTTCAAGGAGCACCAGAGGTTTTATAAAGTGTTATTAAAGGATTAATATAATTATGTTATCAATTACATGTGGCAACTTACCTCTTTTATCAAAATTAATGTACAAACATGTCAAATTTTGCAGTATATTCATTTCTGATATTGTTATAAATTCTATCAAACATGCATCATTCATATACTGTATCATGATGACAGTTTTCATTTTACTCAATGTTCTATTACCAACACAGAGTATGGTAGCCTTTTTAAAAAACAAAACAAAATCACAGTAATTCATTTCCATTGTGTGTACATGCTTTTCTAACTTGTATCTATATTTGAGGTCAAGCAGGAATGCTTGCAGAGTTGGTTTTATTTGATTGATTCTACTCCTATGTATAAAAAAATTTGCCCGTAATAACATTAAATCAAAAGTATCATCCATTATATTTTTATCATCAGTTCCAAACAATGCCAATTCAAAATTCAGTGACAGTTGTTCACAGTTTTCACATTTCTCTCTCGATAACTTATTAAAGTCCTGCCAAAAGGTTTGCGAAACTGGACAAAACCATAAATAATGTTGCACTGTGTCTTTTTTCAATATAACATGAATTACATTTGTCATCATCAACTACACCCATGTTTTTTAGGACAATATTTGATACTAAAATTCCATGACATATTCTAAGCTGAAACCATTTCATCTTTATTTCTTTGATTCTGTTTATCTTTTTCAGTGTTTTCTTCCAACCAATCTGAGTACCTAACCTATTTTCCCATTTCACAAAAGCTTTCATATCAACTGAAATTTCGTTTTTCTCCAAGATTATATTGTAATAAATCCGTGTTCCCTTTTTTACCCCACAAATGGTTTCTAATGCCATACTATTTTCATTGTTGTGATGATTCTCTAATACTATATTTCTTTTTCTGGCATATTCTTTGATTGATTGAATGCAACTAAGGTAATTAAGGTGATTCGTTCTTATTCCCCACTTCTTAAAAAAGTCTTCCTGCCTTAAATATTGGCAGTTTTCATCCAGAATATCACGCACAAAAAATGCATTTTTTGCTGTCCAGTTTTTAAAGTGAAAAGGATTGTTGTCGATTCTAAATTTAGCATTGAAAAAGATGGGTTCAGCTAATAACTCTTTGCTGTTATCTAGTTCAGTGTGTGTGTGTGTTGAAATTGTCATAAGCCTTCATAATGTCTTTCCAAAAGTTATTATAATTATCTTTTAAGAACCTCTTCGAGCCATAACAGTTTAACCAAGCTATTTCCGGGAAAGTGGTTTGTAATATTCTTTTCCATTTGAAATTTCCTACATCGAGTTTCCTTTCCCAGGACAGTTTCAGTGCTTGTATAAATGCGTGTATGTTTGGTAATCCAATGTCCCCATTTTCCATACTCTGAACTGAGTGTATTCGTTTTATTTTGTCCGGCTTCTTGTCCCATACAAATTCAAAACACATATTCTGAAGTTTTTTAATTTCACTGTCTGGTGGGTTTGGTAACAACATCCACAGGTACACTAGTTTAGACAGTATGAGGGATTTTAATATCGCTACCCTTCCTAGCGGTGTACACGATCGTTTAGACCAAATCTTGAATAAATTTCTAACTTCCATTAATTTGTCTTCTATGTTAAATTCTGTCAAGTGTGATAGATCATTCATAAACCAAATGCCAAGGATTTTAAACTTCTTAGGATTCCAATTCATACGTTTTTCTGTTAAATACTTTACATTTGAATTCTTATTTCTACCTAACCATACATTAACTGTTTTTTCAATATTTAATTTTAAACCTGAAATTTCTTAGTGTAGTGTGTAGCCATGTACCGAGTGGTTATTCAAGGGTATGGCACAAAAGACATAACTAAATATGATGATTTACTGTACGAAAGGATAGACAAAAATTCCCGTGCACAGGCCAGGAACATATAGAGGCCAGTCACAAATGGGGTTTTCTATTGTTTTATTTACAATAGTTATAAGAGCATAAGAGAGAAGATATAAAAAGAGAAGAAGACTAGAAGAGAAGAACTAAGAGAAGAAGATATAAAAAGAGGAAGACAAAGAAGAGAAGACAACTAGGAGAAGACAGTGCAGCGATACGTAGCGAGATGTTAGCCGTTGTGAGAACACACACGACACACACTCACACTGCCCGCGACGCAGCAAGAGAGAGAGCAGCTGTGGTCAGATGACTGACCAGGTATGAAATGACCACTCATCACTCACTGTGCCAATTTATGCAGGTTAAGCGGACTACAAAGACAGTCACGTGCGCTGCGAACAGATTGACACTAATCTGGCCAAATCTGACAAGAAATGTGTTTCTTACAAGGTGTTCAGTGACAGATTTCTAAATGATTCCTGAACTTACGTCAGATAAGTTGCAAAAGAAAGAGCTCAACACTTACTTTATAATGAGTATAAAATGAAGTGTTGATTATTTAAGATGAATTTATAATCTTAATTTAAGTCACCTGAACAGGGTCAGTTTTAACGAGCTTGTCGCTGAAAATTTCAAACTGCGTTTAATCAGTTTAACGTAGGCAAACATAAATGGAATAGACTTAAAGATGGAATTGCGATGATTCTGCCAGTATATAATACTTGCGGTTTATTGATCTGACAAAAGAGAAATTAATTAGATACGGTAGTGCAGAAACACAGATTCCAGCTCAGCCAATAGCGTACCGCGACGCGACACTGGTTGAGCCGTGAGTAGGTTGTCTGGCGAGGAGGACAAAATGATGTAAGCGGCTTTGCGTTCGAACTGGGAGTGACGTCACACATTCTGTGTGTGGGTTAGTTGGGAAAAACGTCGTCTGATGTAGCTCGTGTGTGAGCAGTTTTGGACCAAGCATAGCGTGCTTGGTCACATCTCCCCCCATCTTTTGAAATCCGTCGTCCGCGATGGTTAATTAAAAGTAACTCTTGTGAGCAGACTTAGCTAAGCATCAAACAAGAATTATTGATCAGGTAAAGGGAGATAATTTAGCTGATAGCATAGTGAAATTTGGAGTGACTGTAACATTCTTAGGAACCATACCCTACTTTTATATTCAAAGTGGCTTTAGCCAGGTTAAGTTATGGACTGAACTTAGTCTAGTGCATCCTAACTTAACATTGAACAGTTTGATATAGAGAAGGGGTCCCAGTTAGGTATACACTATGAAGCTGGAAAGCATTCATTTGCGTGCCTATCAGTCTATATATCATATCACTGTCAGACGCACATGTAGAGTAGCGTACATGTATAACAGCATAGATTATAACATGAATTATGAGAGCAAGTTCATAGACATGCTTTGCATTGCTAAAACCAAGTGACAATCTAGATCACAGGTCAAGCAAGAAGAAAATTAAAAAACCCATAAAACATGAATTTTGCAGAACTAGCTGAAATGAAAACGGAATTACATCATGAACAGGAATAAAAAAACAAAACAAAAACATAATCAGCATTGCTTCAGCTCAGCAAGAATGAAAAACAACATGGGTATAACATCATGACTGTTTTCTTGAAATGTTTCACTGTTCTGGCTGTTAATTTCACTTCACCAGTCTCTTCACATGCTCAATGGAGCCCTGGATGCCAGTCGTGTGGATTGCCTAGGGGTGGGATCTGGTGGTAGTGGAGGCGGCTCTGGTGCAGCTTGCAGAGTTGATGTCCTGGGTCTAGGTCTGACGCTTTACTGTTCTTGTGGTGCAGTGGGACCGGGTCTGTAGGTGTGACAGAGGGTGGTTGTTGGCTGGACCTCTGTGGTGTGGGGCTGAGAACAGGTGGGGACAAGTGTGGGACAACAGCAGCATGTGTGGTGCTGTGGTGCCTCTGTCGTTGTCTGCGTCTCTGGTTTGGAGCTGGAGTAGCTGGCATCAGTCCAAGTCAAGTCAAGTCAAGATTTTATTTCATGATGGTAAATTGAATAAGCAACAATTGCTTTTTTTTACATCAAGCCATCAATGAAAATAATAATAATTAAAGAGAAGGGGGAAAAAATGAAAAAAATGAAGAAAAAAAAAAATTGAAGAAAAAATTTAGGGGAGAGAGAGAGAGAGAGAGAGAGAGAGAGAGAAACAAGCAGAAGAAGAGCAACAACAACAACAAAATGCATATATATATATATACAAGAATACTGTGATAAAGAAATACAAAATTGCATTTCCATTTCACACACACGCACGCACGCACACACACACACACACACACACACACACACACACACACACACACACACCACTGAATACAAATTCTCGGACACAATTACACCATGCCCATCCCACCCACATGCACATGTTCCCCCAATTAGTGCAAAATCCTTGCCAACACAAGCATATACAAAACATTTCACAATTAATAGGAATATTAGACTAACAGGTCAAAATTTGTATTATTGTTAATTATTTTCAATGAGGTGATTCTTCAGATTTTTCTTAAACACGTTTTTATTTACGATACTTTTCAGAGTGAGTGGGAGATTATTCCATAATTTTCCACCAGAATACAGAAAGCTGGATTTGTAAAGGTTGTTTCTTGGTCTGGGTATGCAGAGCATGTGGTTGTGTCTGTGTTCATTAGTTTTAAATGTGTCTGCAATCTTTTTTGGAGCATTTCCATACATAACATTATGCATGCAAACAGCTTTGTTGAAGTACAGCCTGTTGTGAAAGGATAATATATTAAGTTGTTTATAGTCCATTGGGGTCAGAGAGTTCGGTTTCAACAATACTATTTTCAGTGCTCTTTTATACATACGGTGAATAAACTTCAAGTTTGTGAGGCTACAGCTGTCCCATAAAGTTGATGCATAATCGATTACTGGCAGAATATGTGCACAGAAAAAGAGCTTTCGTGAATGAACATTAAGGATCTTTTTTATTTTTGTTAGTTGAAGTATTCTATTTGAGAGACGTTTACTTAAGCACTTCGTATGATCAGTCCAAGATAGATCTTTATCAATAATGACACCCAGAATTTTATGTGAATCTACCTCTTCAATTTTATTGACGCCTAGGAATAGTGGTTTGAAGTTATGTTTCATTTTTTGTCTTTTTTGTCGTGCACATACATACATGCACTTCGTTTTCTGAGCATTCAAGGACATGTGATTCAAGTGTGTCCAGTCATTAAGTTTCTGAATATCATCTTGGAGTTCATTAGTTAGTTTACTGGCGTCTGAATTGCTTGAATGTAAGGATGTGTCATCTGCAAACATTTCACATTTAGATTTCATATAACAAGGCAAGTCATTAACATAAGTGGAGAATAAAATTGGTCCTAAGATGGATCCCTGTGGTACTCCATGATTAATAGATGTAAAATTTGAGGTTTGATTATTTATTGCTATTAACTGCTTCCTATCAGAAAGAAAAGATTGTATAAGGTGAATATACTCTGGTGGTAATTTATAAGCTTCTAATTTACGTAGTAACAAGGAGTGATTGATTACATCAAAAGCTTTTTCAAAATCTATGAAAAGGAGACCTGTGAATTTATTTTCATTTATGTTATGTAGAAGACTGTCAGTGAGTTGTATGAGGGCTGTATGACAAGAATGATTTTTACGGAAACCAGACTGGTCTTCATGGATTAAGTTGTTGTCAAAGAGATAAGAATATAAACATTTTTGCAAATGTTTTTCAGTGGGTTTAGACAGAGCAGACAAGACAGAAATTGGCCTATAGTTAGATGGATCAGAAGAATCACCTGATTTGTACAGTGGAATGACTCTAGCCTGCTTGAATTTAGAAGGAAAACATTTCTTATCGATACACAAATTATAAAGATATGTCAGAGTATCTACAATAACAGGGGAAGAAAGCTTTAATATCTGTCCATCTAAACCGTCCAAATCTCGTGTGCCAGATTGTTTTAGTTGTGATAGGCTTTGACATACATCAAAAACAGTCATTGGTTGAAGACTAAATGGAACATGAATTTTCTTTGAGTCAATATACTGTTTTAGAATACAGAGGTCATTTTCACTGGTCCTGTCGCTTTGTATAATTTTTTCAGCAATGGTTGCAAAATGATTATTTAACTGATCTGCTGTTACATCAGTGATGTTTTGTTGTCTTTTCCCCACATGTTTATTATTCAACTTGTTGATGTCTTTCCAAATTAGACGAGAATCTTTTGTATTTACTAACATTTTCTGAAAATAATTATATTTCGATTTACGTTTCATGGCGTTTACTTTATTTCTTTGTTTCTTATATTGTTCATTTGATCCATACATCTTCAAATAATCTCTAGAATGAATTTCAAAGTCAATTTCTTTTGTTATCCATGGTGGTTTTGTTTCTTGTCTAACTCTTTTCCTAATAAATGGTCCATGTTTGTTATATACAGAAGAGAATGTATTTATCCAAAATTCGACAGCTTCATCAGGATTTCTTAACTGATATACATAATCTAAAGATGAGTTTGCTAAATCCGAGAGAAAATCATCATTTTTAAAGTTCTTAAAACTCCTATAAAATATAGTTTTATGTCCTACCTTTGGAAATTTAACACGATTCTTAAACCAGGTGAGACAGACTGGGAAATGATCACTACTACCACAAGGTGGAACACATACCTCTACAATGTGTTGTTTTGTGGTTGTGTAAATGTGATCTATTAACGTATTTGTGTTTTCAGTAATGCGTGTTGGTCTGTCAATTAATTGTTCTAAACCATGCATAGAGTAATTGTGGTGCCACTTTGGTTTTGGTTTAAGCAAATCTATATTGAAATCACCTAGAATAATAGTTTCATAATTTAACATTATCACCTCATCCATTACAGAGCTAAATCTATCCTCCCATTCTACATTTTCTGATGGATTTCTGTATACAAACCCCACTATAAGAGTATTATTACCATTAATCTTAATATCTACCCAAACTGATTCTACATCATAAACCTCAAGACTGTTTAATCTCTTACATCTTAATGTGGAAGCAAAATACAAAAGTAAACCAGTAGTTTTAGGCTTAGTTGGATCTGAGCGGATAATTTGGTACCCTGGCATGTGCATATCAGCATCTGTTACGTTAGAAGAGAGTCGGGATTCAGCAAAACAGAATATATGAAATGGATTTCCAGTGTTATGAAGAATGGTTGCTATATCGTCCTTCTTGTTTGTTGCATTGTTTATGTTTAAATAACCTATGCGGAGTCCTTGCTTGGTTGGCCACAAGTCAGAAGTAAATGACATGGTTTAATTATTTGGGAATATAAGGATAATAGAGCAGTTTTAACTCAGTTTAAAATAACAGACCTCCGAGGAAAAAACAACAACAAATAAACAACAATATTATCCTAGCTGACCGAGTTGACAGATTATATAAATACAAACTGACAATGTATTAGCAAACAATGTCAAGCAATTTTTTGCAGATAATTAATTTGCACGCAAACAACATAAACCTCACGGCCCAGCAACAAGCCACCTCAGATTGCGGTACCCGATGAAGTATAACTCAAACACAAGCACAACCACACACATGCACAAAATGTGAATCCAAATTTACAATGAAGCAATGCGGACCTGGGGAAAAAAGTCCAAAATCAAAAGGAGAATCGACAATTCAAAGCACGGAAACCATATCAAACAAAACACCGCCTCCAACAATCTCAAAACCACAGACAAAACCTATATCATCAATAACACAAGATACACACACATATATATATATATACACACACACATATATATGTGTGTGTGTGTATGTGCGCGCGCGCGCGAATACAGAAGGGCAAGTTGGATGGGACGAGGACTGGACTATGCCCGATATGGAATCCAGGTCTGCAGGAACAACAAACTGTAGCACCACTACTATGCAGAGAGAAGAGGAGTAAGAAGAAGAGGAAGAAGAAAGAAAGCAAGAAAAGAAAGATTACAACAGTTATGTGGAACGGTGTGATATTTCGTGGTATGAATCATACAATTGTTTGTTGCTGTGTTAGGAACTGAGAGGCCATCATATTTATTAAGTGCACAGCAAATGGATGTAACTGGTCAGTTATGATGCCAGCTTGTCTGGAGGCATGG
The DNA here is from genome assembly GCF_041734735.1 of Babylonia areolata. Taxonomy (NCBI): domain Eukaryota; kingdom Metazoa; phylum Mollusca; class Gastropoda; order Neogastropoda; family Buccinidae; genus Babylonia; species Babylonia areolata. The sequence goes on from NC_134876.1 coordinate 38,319,466, forward strand.
TTGTGTGTTTGGTGTTGGTGTTCACTGGGGACATTTGTGGGATAATTCGTTTGTGTGTTAGGCGAAGAATGAATGAAGTTAGGTTCTTGGTTATCTGTATTAAATGTGGAGGTTAGCTGAGTGTGGGGACGAGACACTGGCCTCGCATGTGTGTTTTCAGAATATGGTGTTTGAAAGGGAGGGATGTACTGACGGGACATAGACCTCTGGTAAACATTTTCTGAGCTCGTGAATGGGTTGGGAGGGGCCTCTTGGTGGGAGGAGGGAGGTGCTTGTTGAAAACGATGTCTGGGAAGGGAAGGGAAGTGAAAGGAGGAGGTAGGAGGTGGGCATGTGTCCTGACCAATAGGCTGTTGGTAAAACTGAGTGAAGCCAGCTCTGTTCTGTGTCACATGACTACTATCACCGGTGTGGTGATAGTTCACTTCATTGTGAGCATTTGGTTCCTGATTCTGATTGTGGTGGTCTGGGTAAAAGTACTTGGGTCGTCCACGAGTTTCATAAGGTCTGTGACCATGGTATATTTCTGTACTTTGTCAAAAAACCTGCTTTAAATTCATTGCTAATTTTATTGTGCCTTTTTCACTCGGATGCGTCAGGTTTTGGTACAGGGCGAGTCGGGGGGCTCCTGATGATGCTGTGAAAGTTTCATGGTTGTCAATAAAGGTGACATCCATGTCTTTGCTCACTGAATGGAGATTTCGATTTGAGGGGATGATGGCGTTATGCAAGTTATGACGCCCTCTAGCAGGAATAATAGAACTGAGCACAACAGAAGAAGCGGGGAAGGCATTTTGGCAGGCAGTGATCAGTTCTGCCCAAGATTGTTTCGACACAGGGCCAGCGGGGCAGCTGTTTACACCGACATGTATCAGAACAGTATGTACAGAATGCGATACCCTCATTGTGTACAGGGAGTTTGCCAACTGGCTAACCGTTAAGCCAGGAATACAGACTTTGTAAATAAATTCCCCTCGTGGAGCCAGTTTCCTAGCATTTATATACTTCAGTATAGAATCCCCAAGGAGTAGAACAGAAGTTTTCACAGGGAAGTTAATGGCAGAAGTATTGTTTTCCGATGCAGGTAAAAATGAAGGAGGTACATTTTTGTTCCCGTCATTTTTGGAGTCTTTATTTGGTGTTGTAATCATTTGTGGTTTTTCTTGCATTTTTATATCATCTTTCTCATTTACTTCACTATTCACTAGAGTTTGAAAAGAGTTGTATGTTGGAACATCATGTGATAAATTCTGTGCATTACATTTTGGTGATGTATGTAAATGCAGATCGGGAAGATCTTTGTTACTATCTTTTTGGGTAGAGAGGGGGTCAGCTGATGTCTGTTTTTCTTTTACCTGTTCATCACTAGGGTCGGTGGATTTCTCACAAGATGGTGATGTGTCAGTCAAAACAACAGAACATTTTTTGGTTGGTGTTTCCTCTTTTGATAAATGGAAAACATTATCGTCCAGTGAAACCTGTGTACAAGCATGGTTAGCTAAAGTCACAGTGGAACGTTTCATTTTCTTTAAGTCTGACTGCAGGTTCCCAAACTGTGTTTTCAGAGAGTGATTTTCTTTTGAAAGGATGTCAGTTATTTGTTGTAAAGTCACTATTTTTTCATTTAATGTTTCAACAGAATGACAAAGCATGTCTATCTTGTTTTTGATTAGTGCACCTAGTTCATTTTTAATCGCACATTTTTCGTCATTTATCAGTGAAATAATTGCACACTCAGACTCACGTTGTGCTTCAGTGACATTATCAATGGCAGTCTCAAGAAATTGAAGTTCGTCTCTTATCAGGCGAGAACGGGCACGTGTGTTGAAGGGTTTCTTTTTGTGCCCCTTTGGTGTGAAACAGAAAGTTCGTCGGCGGTACTTCTTGATTGTTTGTTTACTGGGTGACACATGGTTGCGTGGTGTGACGTCGTTGGGGACTGTATCCTGACTCACGGTGTCAGGGCTGTGTGAAGCGATGACAGGTGTGGTGACGTCTTCGGGGAATGTTTCCTGACTCATGGTGTCAGGGCTGTGTGAAGCGATGACAGGTGTGACATCGTTGGGGACCATATCCCGACTAATGGTGTCAGGACTGTGTGAAGTGATGACTGGTGTGGGAGGAAGAACGACAACACCCGTCTCTGTAGCATGGTCACAGTGCAACAGGCTGCCTTCAGGATGGGAAGAGGGAGGTGTGGGGCCTGCAGCGAAGCGGGGCAGTGACACGTCGTCCGGTGACCTCAGACACACAACGTCTGGAAAAGACTGGACAAAGGTGACGGGGGTTTCCAGCAGGGACGTCGCCAGTTGCTGAACGTCTTTGTTGTTCACAAAAGTGGTGACACAGATTTTAAGTTGCTCACACTCCTCTGTGTCCCACGTGGAGCAGTCAGTGCCCTGGCACAGGAAGGTGCCACGTGCGTATAGCTTGAAGTAAAGGCTTAAAGTTATACTTTTAACTGAACCACAAAAAACTCTTATCACAGTTTTGCACAGATTACTCGGTGGGGGGAAATCAATTAGTAATGGAAAAGTGGTCAAAATGTTGTTGGAAGAGTCAAAATCCGATATCTGAATCTGGATATCATCATTGACAATTGCGGAGTACCGAAACACAAGACTGTTTCTCCACACACACAATTCTTCCTGACCACAAAAGAAACGTTTCTGAGTTGAATCAAAGGTGGGTAAAAGTTTTAAATCTTGTTGCTCATCCATTATCTGCATGTGATAAATAGTTGGCCTAAGGATACTGGACAATGAACAACGTGTATAGAACAGATGGTGCCATATTGTTGTGTTCCCACATGGTACTTAATATGCCATGGGGGGATATACGGAAATCTTTGTTAAACAAACATTTTCCATATCACCACGTTGATTTCTAGCATTGTTTGTGCACACATTTTGTTGTGACAGGTCAATATGATGACTGTATTAACAAAATAATTAAACAAAACACAGTCAGGAAACATCACTGTTCGTTACCTGTGTGTGCTGGTCAGGGAGTGTTCACAGAAAACAGCTACATTCACAATCAGGTTCACAGAAATCCTTTTTTTTCCAACTATTGAAAAATGTCCACCACAAAACACTTACACATGTATTCCACATACATTTCCACGAATAATTTGAGCAGTTTGAACTCAGTGATTTGAATCTGATACTGAAAATTAACAAAATTTAGGCTAAATCACAACAGTGTTGAGAACAAGCGTCCATCTTGATTCAAGGGAGATCAGTGCTCTGTGCCCAATGTGTGTGGTATCGACACACTGGTTGTGGACTGGAACTGCAGGCTGGTGGTCAGCATTCTGTTGCCTGGCCTGGTAGCATCGTTGGTGGTGACACTGGTCCTCAGTGTGACCAGACCTCTCACACCAGACACAGTGTGGAGGGTCTGGGGTGCAGTCAGCAGCACAGCGTCGAGGATGTAGCGCTGGGCCTGGAGGATAATAATAATAATAATAATGGTACTTATATAGCGCTAAATCTTGTGCATAAACAAATCAAAGCGCTTTCGCACCAGTCATTCTCACGCAAGCATAACTCTAAAACTGGAAAAAAAAAAAAAAAAAAAAAATCTAAAAAGACAAGAGGGGGAAGGGAGGCGATTTTGGGAAGAGGTGGGTTTTAAGGCCAGACTTGAAAGAGCTGAGTGCGGAGACTTGACGAAGCGAAAGAGGAAGTTCATTCCAATTGCAAGGTCCAGAGACAGAGAAAGAACGGTGGCCAACAGTCGAGAGTTTGAATCTGGGTATGTGTAAGTGGAGTGGATCCGAAGCTGATCGTAGTGAGCGAGATGGAGTGTAGAGGTGAAGGCAGCCACAGAGATAGGAAGGGGCTGATTTGTGAATACATTTGTAGCATAGAGTGCTGATCTTGTACTTTATTCGGTGTGAGACAGGGAGCCAGTGGAGATGTTGCAAAAGAGGAGTGGTGTGCTCAGATCTTTTCTTTCTGAGGACGAGTCGGGCAGCAGAATTTTGTATGCGCTGAAGGGACTGAATGGATGAGGCAGGCAAACCAGACAATAGAGAGTTACAGTAGTCAAGGCGAGAGAGAATGAGAGAAACGACAAGTCTAGATGTTGCGTCAGTGGACAGATATTTCCGGATGGAACTGATGCGCCGCAGTTGACAGTAGCAGGATTGACATGTCTGATTGATAAATGTTTGCATGGACAGTGTGTTGTCAAGGACAACGCCGAGGTTCCTGACTGAAGTGGACAGAGGGATGGATGTACTGCCAAGTTTGATTGTATTAGTTGTAATGGAAGAGAGTTTTTGTTTAGTTCCTATGATCATTGCTTCAGTTTTGTCCGCGTTCAATTGTAACTTATTTAGAGTCATCCAATTTTGAATATCCAGGAAGCAGTTAGATGTTTCTTGCAAGAGCGACAACAGTTTTTCAGGTGTATCACTCTTCTGGAGTTGAGTGTCATCAGCATAAGAATGATGACAGACATTATGGCGGTTGATAATTTCAGCGAGAGGAGCAGTGTACAGTGTGAAGAGCACTGGGCCTAAAACAGATCCCTGTGGGACTCCATGTTCAATTTTAACGGGTTCAGACTGGAAATTATCAACAATGACAGACTGGAATCGATCAGTGAGATAAGATTTGAACCAGTTTAGAACAGTGCCGTTGATACCAAATGTAAAATGAAGACGGGAAAGAAGGATTGAATGGTCTATCGTGTCAAAGGCGGCTGACAAGTCGAGAAGAGTGAGAAGGGAGATCTGTCCTGAGTCGGACGCTAGCAGTAGGTTATTCAGGATGTGGAGGAGAGTGGTTTCGGTGCTGTGGTCAGCACGATAGGCAGACTGAAATGGGTGGATGAGATTGTTGAAACAAAGGTGATTGTTGAGCTGCTTCAGGACGGCTTTTTCAAGGAGTTTGGACAGGAATGGAAGATTAGAAACTGGTCGATAGTTTTTCAGAATGTTTGCGTCAAGGTTGGATTTCTTCAGAAGAGGCCGGACTATTGCAGTTTTGAAAGTGGATGGAAACGTTCCAGTGAGAAGGGATGAGTTGACAATGTTGGTGATTGTAGGGAGAAGCTGTGAGACACACTGAGAAAAAACAGAGGCTGGTATAGGATCGAGCTCACAGGATTTTATTGTCATTTCTTTGAGGATTTCATGGACATCTGTTTCAGTTAATGGATTAAAGGAATGGAGAGGAGTGCCGTTGAATTGAGGATCAGGATGAGTAGGTTGGAAAGGCATTTGGTCTAAGATGGTACGAATATTCTGGACTTTGTCAAAAAAGAAAGAGGAGAAGACATTGGGGAGTTCAGATAAAGTGTAGGCAGAAGGAAGAGGAGTCTTTTTTGCAGTGCCGAGAAGATTTGACATGATAGTGTAAAGAGATTTGGTGGATGTGGCATCGAGAACTTGAGAAGAAAAGAAGTTTGTCTTCGCTGATGAGATCATATGTTTGACTTTATTTATTTGTTTTCGGAAGATTTGATTGTGGACTTTCAGTTTTGTTGATCGCCATCGCCGTTCCAATTGGCGACGTTTGCGTTTTGCAATTCGAATGTCTTGTGTGTACCACGGGGCGGAAGGTCTATCAGGGAGCATGCGGGTAGTGGGGGGTGCATGTTCATCCAGCAGTTGAGAGAGGACAGAGTTGTAGTGTGTAGAGACATTGGTGTGGGAAGAAATTTTGGAAAGGCGTTCAGCAGCTTGAGAAGAAAAAGTGTTAATGTTGATGGATTTCAGGTTGCGACGAGTAACGGATTTTTTGGTTCTGGTAGGTTTTGAAATATTAAGCAAGAATAATACAGCAGAATGGTCGGAAGAGAGTTCGTCAGTTACAGTCACTGACGCAATCATAGCATCAGAGTCACGTGTGATGAGCCAGTCCAACGTATGGCCAGATCTGTGTGTTGGTTCTGTAACGAGCTGAGAGAGAGAATGATTGGACAGAGATAGACATAGGCGTTTGACATCAGAGGAAGTTTGGTTGTTGAAATGAAAATTGAAGTCTCCGAGGATGATAAGTTTGCCAGAACGAAGGTTGTAGTAATCAAGTAATGTTCGGAACTCATCGTGAAACAGAGAAGACGTTAGGTTATTTTTACGACTAGGAGGAGGACGATAGAGACAACAGAAGATGATTGAGTGACCGGATGTGGGTGGTGTGCTGGCATGGTGGACTGCTGCTGTTGTCTCCGCAGGCTGGTGACCTCAGCTGTGAGTGTGGCCAGCTGGGCTTCCAGGCGGACAGCAGTGGTGTTGTCTACGCCGGGGCAGATGTTGTAGGTGTGGCTGTCCTCCCGCAGCCATCGCAGGGCTAGGGCCTCTTTCTTCGCTGCCTTGAAGGTGGTGTCAGGGTGGTCGCGGATGAAGCGCCTGACATTGCGCCTGAGTGCAGCTGGCTGAAGGCCTCTGGTGAAAACGTTGCGGAGGATGGTCGCTGACACCTGGATCACCCCATCTTCAGCCTTGTTGACCTTGGTCCATAGGTGCTGAAGATGGGATGCGTACCCTGCAATCGTCTCCTTGGGCTGCTGCTGTCTGTTGAAGAAGGTGGTGGCAAGCTCTGTGGCATCTTGCTGATCTCCCCAGTTCTCTTCAGTGATGCGAAGGATCTTGGCTGGAGTGTCCACTTGTGTCACTGGCAGCCTCACGATCTGCTGGCGAGCTCGGCCAGCAAGGGCTGAGATCAGCCAGAGAGAGGCTGTCGTGTCATCCAGGGGCTGCAGATGAAGGATCAGTCTGACCTCCTGGACGAAGTCTAACTTCTAAGCTGCTTTCCTCACCGGATAGCGTCGGGAGTTTGGGCAGGAAGTCGGTTGAAGCCATCTTGATGTGGGCGACGTTTCTTTTTGTGGACTTGTGTACCTGCTGCACTGTCTTCTCTCTTCTCCTAGGTTAAACTGTCCCTGTGTGACTGTTAGTGCAACCTCTTGTCCCTGTACGATCCTAGCTCACAGCGCCAAGTATGTGATAGAGTTAGCTTGGCTAGGAGCTGTGATTTATTAAGAGATATATAAGAATTTGCACATCCTTTGCTTACAGCGCCAAGTATGTAACAGAGATTAGCTTGATTATGAGCTTTAATTTATTAGGAGAGAGATTTAAGAATTAGCACATCCTGTGCTCACAGCGCCAAGTTTGTAACAAGGTACACTTAGTGGTAAAGGGCTGTGGTTTAGGGATGGATTGAATTTGAATAAAAGAACAGTAACATTAAAGGGAATAATTTGGATTAATCAAGGATCAATATCCTGTCGGCGACGCCACTTTTGTAGCCGAACCGAGTGGTTATTCAAGGGTACAGCACAAAAGACTTAACTGAATATGATGATTTACTGTACTAAAGGATAGACAAAAATTCCCGCGCACAGGCCAGGAACATATCGAGGCCAGTCACAAATGGGGTTTTCTATTGTTTTATTTACAATAGTTATAAGAGCATAAGAGAGAAGATATAAAAAGAGAAGAAGACTAGAAGAGAAGAACTAAGAGAAGAAGATATAAAAAGAGGAAGACAAAGAAGAGAAGACAACTAGGAGAAGAAGACCGTGCAGCGATACGTAGCGAGATGTTAGCTGTTGTGAGAACACACACGACACACACTCACACTGCCCGCGACGCAGCAAGAGAGAGAGCAGCTGTGGTCAGATGACTGACTGGTATGAAATGACCACTCATCACTCACTGTGCCAATTTATGCAGGTTAAGCGGACTACAAGGACAGTCACGTGCGCTGCAAACAGATTGACACTAATTTGGCCAAATCTGACAAGAAATGTTTCTTACAAGGTGTTCAGTGACAGATTTCTAAATGATTCCTGAACCGATTTATGTCGGATAAGTTGCAAAAGAAAGAGCTCAACCCTTACTTTATAATGAGTATAAAATGAAGTGTTGATTATTTAAGATGAATTTATAATCTTAATTTAAGTCACCTGAACAGGGTCAGTTTTAACGAGCTCGTCGCTGAAAATTTCAAACTGCGTTTAATCAGTTTAACGTAGGCAAACATAAATGGAATAGACTTAAAGATGGAATTGCGATGATTCTGCCAGTATATAATACTTGCGGTTTATTGATCTGAGAAAAGAGAAATTAATTAAATACGGTAGTGCAGAAACACAGATTCCAGCTCAGCCAATAGCGGACCGTGACGTGACACTGGTTGAGCCGTGAGTGGGTTGTCTGGCGAGGAGGACAAAATGATGTAAGCGGCTTTGCGTTCGAACTGGGAGTGACGTCACACATTCTGTGTGTGGGTTAGTTGGGAAAAACGTCGTCTGATGTAGCTCATGTGTGAGCAGTTTTGGACCAAGCATAGCGCGCTTGGTCACAAGTGGTTTAGCTATTTGATTGAAACCAGTTTTGGACAATTCCATACATGCCACACCATGTCCGCGATGCAGATGCCCTGGCTAGCAGCACAACCCAACACGTCTGAATGCATATATATATATATATACATACATACATATATGTTTGCTGTGACCAAATTTGACCCAGTAACATTCAAGAATGACAAAGTGGCCACCCACACACCCACACACACATACACTGATGCATGCACATGCTGACTCATCCACATGCACGCACATCAACACACCCACACAGTCGCATGAACGCATATGAACACACACACACATGCGAGCGCATGCGCGCGCACACACACACAGACAGAAAACAAATAAAAACAACAACAACAAAAAACCAAAAAAAAACACTCACACACACCTCACATTCCCACCCACACACACATACACTTGCACACACACACACACGCGCGCATGTGCGCGCATGTGCGCGCGCGCACACTCGCACACACATACACACAAAAAACCAAACAAAACAAACGAACAAAAAACAAAGAAACAAACGAACAAAAAACAAAGAAACAAACTCACAATTACCAGTTCTAGAACATTTCCAATAGTTCACCCTACGCGCACAATTGATTCCATGACACGAATAAAAACAACAACAAAAAAACAACAAAAAAAATACAAACCCAACAAACAAACAAAAACAAAAGAGAGAAAGAGAGAAGAAAAAAAACGCAATACCTTTTGTATGTTTGAGTATTATTACACACAATGCACATATCGATTTCACAGATTACACGAACCTCTTCCGACTCTCTTATTCACATTGAGTCAAACTGCATTCATTCAGATGTCTTTTCCTTTACACTCTGCCACACCCAAACACATGCTTCTTGATAATACTGAATAAGTTTTTTTCAATAATAAAAAATGAAAATAAAAAGAATATTAAAAAAAAACACATAAAAAACTACAACAACAAAACACTCACACACACACTTGAAATCCCGAAAGTGACAGCAGCCAGCTGACCAACAGTGTATATAGGGATACAGAGTGATGCCTCACATCAACAACAAATATTCAACATCACCAAGACACACGAAGGCATAATTTAGTTATGTAAGATACCTGACTGAAACCAGCGTCATGCAAAAATTAATTCATGCATGTATGTATCTTTTCTAGCGCCAAATTTGAGCCTATGAAATTAAGAATAACTTAATCGACACACACACACACACACATGCCTATAAAATAGATGAATAGATAAATAAATTCAACAAAAAAATTAATAATTAAAAAATATAAATAAATAATTAATCTAAATTAATAAATCTCACTCATAAGCAGACTAACACACAGACACCCACATAAATACACACACACACACACACACACACACACCCTCCACACACCCCCACACCCACACTCAAACCACACACACATATACCCAAAGAGAGGGAACAGATAAAAAAAATTAAAAAAACCCTCTAGAAAGCAAAACCAAAATTAGTGGTTCTAGAACGTTTCCAATAGTTTACGCCACGAGCACGATTGGCTTCATGACAAAATATAGACCAACAGTTCCCACATGGTTGCTTCCATGTCTGCATTAAAAACAGTTCCCATGGCGTTTACTTCCATGTCTGTGAAAAAAAACAGTTACCATGCGGTGTGGTTACTTCCATATGTGTGTGATAACACACTTCCCATGTGGTAAATTCCATTGTCATCGTCGTCCATATGTCTTTGATAACACATTTCCCATGTGGTAAATTCCATATGTCTGCGATAACACACTTCCCATGTGGTAAATTCCATATGTCTGTGATAACACACTTCCCAAGTGGTAAAGTCCATGTCTTTGATAACACACTTCCATTGTGGTTAATTCCATGTCTTTGATAACACACTTCCAATGAGGTTACTGTCATGTGTCTGTGATAACACACTTACCATGTGGTTACTTCTATATGTTTTTGATAACACACTTCCCATGTGGTAAATTCCATGTCGTTGATAACACATAAATACAATTGTTTATTTAATTTTATTTATGTCGTTATTTATTTTTATTATTTATTTATTTATTTAATTTCTTTTATGCTTACAGTTGACTTCATCAAGTTTTTGCACTTTATAAATATTATTATTAGTAGTAGTAGTATTAGTTCTTTTTATGTATTTATCTATTATTTACTTATTTATTTACTTATTTCTTTTTATTTTATTCATTTATTTATTTATTATTTTTGTTTTGTTTTGTTTTGTTTTGTTTTGTTATTTTATTGTATTATTTTATTTTATTTTATTTTTATTCTATTTTATTTTATCTTATTTATTTATTTATTTATTTATTTTCATTTATTTTATTTATTTATTTTTATTTAATTTTTTTTTTCTCAAGGCCTGACTAAGCACGTTGGGTTACGCTGCTGGTCAGGCATCTGCTTGGTGTAGCATATATGGATTTATCCAAACGCAGTGATGCCTCCTTGAGCTACTGACACTGATACTGATAACACACTTCCCATGAGGTTACTTCCATTTGCCTGTGATAACACACTTCCCATGTAGTTATTTCCATTTATCTGTGATAAGTTCCCACATGTTTACTCCTATGTGATATAGAATAAGTGCTTCCATAGAGAAAATGTTCCCAGATGGTTTATTTCCATGTTTGTGATAACAATGTTTTCATGTGTTTTGATTTCTTTTGCATGATGACAGAGATAGTTTTGTTGTACCGAATGAAAACTACTGTGGGAAAAGTGGTTTGCTGCAATGTCCATGAAACACACTTCCCTTGTCATATGGAATGAAAAACTAATACAGTTTACTTTCATATCTGTGAAAACAAGGTTCTCATGTTGTTTGTTTATTGTCCTATGTCTGTGATAAAAAAAATTCTGTGTGGCTTACTGTCATGTGTGGTCATAAAGTGAGGTTGCATTTGCGTGTTGGAAAGGCGATGACATTCTGTTGAAATAACAGGTTATACTTAATCATATGTACACACTGGCTGTTTTTGTCAGATAGTTTTATAGTGAACTTACATCTGGAAGTTTAACTTTATCATCAAGTGTTACACAGTCACTGATGGCAGAGTTATTTTCCATTATTTATCCCCTCTCAGATTTCCACTTAATATTTCCAGTACATCTTTGACGTAAATTTTCCATGAATTATATTTTCATTTTGTTTTAATGTCCTTTTAACCCAATATTTCTGCTATGCAGGCAATGTAAATTGATATTACCATTATATTACAGACAGTGAAAATGTTTCATTTAGAAACAAAGACCAGAATTAATTTAATTTTGCCAGTTAGAAATTTACAACAAAATGAAAGAAGAGAGAGAGAGAGAGAGAGAGAGGACAAGACAAAATTCTTTATTTCCGAGGATAATAGATAAGTACTGGTGTGCTTTTTTTCATCCAGACCCCGCCCTGAAACGGGGTCTACACTACACAATTCTACATTATATATGTCATTGCATGCACTACACAATGCTACTTAAAGTCATAGCATGTAACACAATACCACATAAAGGCATAAGCATGGTAATGAAAAGATACACACACACACACACACACACACAGGCACAAGCATGGTATTAATAAATGACATAGGAAAAAACCCCATAGACTCACATACTCACAAGTACACTCAAACACACACACACACATACACACTCTTTCTTTCGCTCTCACACACACACACACATACACACACACACACACACTCTTTCTTTCGCTCTCTCTCTCTCCCTCTTTCACGCACACTTACACACACATAAGCATACATTGTGTATGTTAATACTATACTAATATGAATATGAAACAGTAAGTCGAATAAAAATGCACGTAGCAATAGCAGGGGGGGAAATGCTCATTTCCAAAGGAAGTATAATTCAGCCTATAAAATAGTATGAACATAAAAATGTCACAGGTGAACGACAGAGAGAGACAAGACAAGACAAATTCTTTATTATTTTTCATCCAGTCCCCACCCTGAAACAGGGAGAGAGAGAGAGAGACAGACAGACAGACAGACAGATAGAAAGACAGTCAGACAGACAGATAGACAGAGGGAGAGGGAGACTCAGAGAGAAAGAGAGAGAGAGAGAGAGAGAGATCGGAAATAAAACAATATCAACAATGAATAGATAACCTCATATTACATGGAACATGTGATAGAGAACAGCAGGTCAGTAAGGAAAACAAAGTAACATGCTTTGTAATCATCTAATCAACACACACACACACACACGCGCACACACACACACACACACACACACACATATATATATATATATATATATATATATATATATATATATATATATGATGGAGTCTCCCGTCAGACTGACGGATGAGTAGGCAGGCAGGCTTATCTGTCAGTGTGTGTCCTCATATGGGAGAAGAGGCCGATTCTGGATGCGCAGCACTTCCCACAGGTGTTGCAAGGGAAAACGTCTCCAGAAGTTGAGCCCTGCTTCCTTCGCTCACGCTTCTCCTTAATGGCCAGCGTTTTCTTGTTTTCAAACGTCTTTATTCCACAAGAGCACAGCATCCTCCAGCGAGAGCGGTCAAGGGCATCAGTTTCCCAGGGAGTGATGTCTATGTCACAGGCTTGGAGGTTTGTCTTCAAGGTGTCCTTGAAGCGCTTGCAGGGTCTTCCAAGTTCGCGGTGGCCTTCCTTCAGCTGACCATACAAAAGCATCTTCGGGATCCTGCTGTCTGTCATGCGGACAGCGTGTCCTGTCCAGCATAGCTGACACTGGATCAGCAGGCTTTCGATGCTGGGCAGGCCGCTCCTCTCTAGGACCTGGAGGCTGGAGACCCTGTCTTGCCACTTTATGCTGAGGATCTTTTGTAGGCATCTCTGGTGAAACTGCTCAAGTTGTTAAATGTGACGGCGATACATCGTCCATGTTTCACAGCAGTACAACAAGGTGGTCAGCACAACAGCTCTGTAGGTTTTGATTTTGGTGCTGAGCCTGATGCCTTTGTTGTTCCACAGCCTGTTGTTGAGTCTGCCAAAGGCAGAGCTGGCCTTGGTGATGCGCAGCGTCACTTCTGCATCAAGGGCTCCGTTGCTGCATAGTGTGCCGCCCAGGTAGCAAAACTTGTCGACTGACTTGATCTCTGTGTCATCGATTTTGATTACAGGTGGGGGGGAGGCACTGGCGTTCCATGAGCTAGCTGGACTCGGGTCTTGCTGAGGCTGATGGTGAGTCCAAAGTTCCTGCAGGAGGTTGAGAACCTGTCCATAATGAACTGTATGTCCTCATGGGTGTGTGCAGCAAGCACGCAGTCATCAGCGGATAGGAACTCTTTCAACAGTGCCTCAAACATCCTGGACCTGGCGAGCCGCCGCAAATTGAAAAGTTTACCATCTGTGCAAAACTGAATGTAGATGCCCTGGTCACAGTCTTGGAAGGCGTCAATCAGCATGGCAGAGAAGAGAATGGAGAACAGTGTGGGTGCCAGGATGCAGCCCTGCTTCACTCCATTTACCACAGGGAATGGATCCGACATGTCAGTATTTTCCTGTACTCTCGCCCGCATGCCATCGTGGAAAGACGCAATCAGCTGGATTAGGCTGTCTGGGCAGCCAAACTTTAGGAGAATCTTCCACAGACCAGCGTGGTTCACCATGTCGAAGGCCTTAGTCAGATCTACAAAGACCATGTGGAGCCCCTTGTTCTGCTCACAGCATTTCTCTTGCATCTGGCGTACGGCAAACATCATGTCACATGTTCCCCTGCCTGAGCGGAAGCCACACTGTGCTTCAGGGATGACTGTGTTGGAGACATGGTCAACCAGTCTGTTCAGCATGATGCAGGCGAAGATCTTGCCGGTGACAATTGAAGCTTCCTTGAAATCCTGGGGTACCTCCCCTCTCTCCCAGATAGACTGGAACAGGGCGCTCAGCTTGTCTGTCAGCACCTTGCCTCCATACTTGTAGATGTCAGCCTGGATTCCATCCGCTCCTCGTGCTTTTCCTGATGTTGTCAGCTTCAGGGCCTTCTGCCTCTCGGCCTTGGTGGGAGGGGCAGCTAGCGAGTCATTGACTGGTAGCTGTGGGAGGGTTGCAATTACCTCGTCATATACGGACGAGACCCTGTTGAGGAGGGTGTTGAAGTGCTCTGCCCAGCGGGCAAGGATGTTTTTCTTGCCCTCAGGAGGGTGGTCAGGTCCAAGGCTCGGACAGGGGTTGATCCTGTGACTCTCGGCCCATACGCAGCTTGGACACCATCATGGAAGGTCTTCATGTCGTGAGCATCAGCAGCGGACTGAAGCTCTTCAGACTTTCTCTCCCACCAGGTGTTCTTCATCTCATGCAGCCTCTTCTGTACGAGTTGCCTGGTTTGCAAGAACTGGTCCTTCTTCCTCTGGCAGTCTTTATTGGAAATGTGATCCTGATGCTGTATATGCAGTGTGTTCAGGAGCTTGGAGATTCCAGAGTCGTTTTCGTCAAACCAGTCTTTGTGGCTCCTCTGTTCAAAGCCGAGTGTGTCAGCTGCTGCTGTGTACACAGCATCTCTAAAGGCGCTCCATACCTCTTCTACATCATTCGATGCAGGAATTTCTTGGAGAGCTGCTTGGATTTGTTGCTGCAGCACGTCCTTGGTGATAGGGAGGCGGCAGATGTTCAGCTTCCTAGAGGGTTTCTGCATGGCTGGTTGGAGCTTGCGTGCAAATCTGATGTTCATCTTGCTGCGTACCAGGCAATGGTCCGACCATTTCTCTTGCATCTGGCGTACGGTAAACACCATGTCACATGTTCCCCTGCCCGAGCGGAAGCCGCACTGTGCTTCAGGGATAACTGTGTTGGAGACATGGTCAACCAGTCTGTTCAGTATGATGAGGGCGAAGATCTTGCCGGCGATGCAGAGGAGAGAGATTCTACGGTGGTTATCGCAGGATGTTTTGTCTCCTTTCCATTTGTAAATGTGGACAATTGAAGCATCCTTGAAATCCTCCCCTCTCTCCTAGATAGACTGGAACAGGGTGATCAGCTTGTCTGTCAGCACCTCGCCTCCATACTTGTAGATGTCAGCCTGGATTCCATCTGCTCCTGGTGCTTTTCCTGACATTGTCAGCTTCAGGGCCTTCCGGGTCTTGGCCTTGGCAATGTTCAGCTTCCTAGAGGGTTTCTGCCTGGCTGGTTGGTTCTTGCGTGCAGGTCTGATGTTCATCTTGCTGCGTACCAGGCGATGGTCCAACCAACAGACTGCTCCTCTCATGCAGCGTGTAATGGAAACATCACCTCTGTCCCTCTGCTGGACAGCATGTGCCATGTGCCATTGCTTAGAGCAGGGGTACATCCTTGTGTTCTTGTACTTGTCCGCTTGTTGGAAGAGGGTGTTGGTGATGGTCAGTCCATGCTGCGCGCATAGCGAGAGCAAAAGCAGTCTGTTGGAGTTGCACTTGCCAGTGCTGTGCTGTCCTAGGACTTTTGGCCACAAGGAGAAGTCCACACCCAAGGATGATCAACCTGTCCTTTCTGTCGACCGCTGAAATGGTGTGGCTGAGCTCCTCATAGAAAGCTTCTTTGATGTCGTCAGGGTTGGTCATCGTCAGGGCATAGCAGCTGATGACTGTGGAGAAGCGATCCTAGGACAGCTTCAGACGCTGGGTCATCAGCCTATTGTTTATCCCACGTGGAAGGCTATCAAGCTGTCGTGCAAGTTTGGTTCGTATGGCAAAGCCCATGCCTGAGGTTCTTGGGGTACCATCTGGCTTCCCAATGCAGTAGAAGGTGTAGCCCCCTCCAACTTCCTCCAGCTGGGTTTCACTGGTAAACCTGGTTTCACTCAGGCTGATATATATATATATATATATATATATATATATATATATATATATATATATATATATATATATATATATATAAGAGGGCTATGCGCATATTGACCGAGAGAGATCTCAGTTTAAGCTCTTTCATCAGACAGATGCGGTTGTTGACATGACCTGATTTCCCAAAACTGTGAGTCAAAGAATGTGTGAATATCTGCCATGTGGCATGTATGCTGTCCCATCCAGATGAACATGACAAAAGAGTATGTAAGTTATTCAAGGTAAAACAACCTGAGGAACTTGGCAGATGGCATGTCTGTTTTCCTCAGCGAGTTCTGTTGAAAGAAGCAAGAAAATGAACTCCCCACCCCCACCTCCTACCCCCTCCCCACCAAAAACTAAGTAGGACTGCCTACTTGGTGGGGGTAAAAAGGGTTATACACGTAAAAGCCCACTTGTGTACACAAGTGAATGTGGGAATAGCAGCCCATGATTGCAGAAGAAGAAAGGAGCTGTATGCTGTCCATGAAGGATACAGTCATTCAGTTAATACATAGCCGCCTTTGGAACACAGAGTTCAGTGCACAGGTTCTGATGTTCTGATAATCTCAGAGCAACTAGTTTAATAGTCTTCATAAGCAAAAGCTTTAGTGAAATAGATTCTTGAAGGTCTTCATCTTAATGAAAATCCAGCATTTTTGTTTTATTTGTGTTGTTCATTTACTTCAATAATTGCCCAACAGAAGCTTAGAATATGTACTGGTATGTGTGTGTCTGTGTGTGTGCATGCATGTGTGTATGCGTGTATGCATGCAAGGAAGGGGAGGTGCAGTGGGCAGGAAGAAACTGTTTAAAAGTGGGACATACCAATATATCTGCAGTCATCCTGTGAACAATTGCTTATAGTTCCTTGTAATTATGTTTTATGCCCATGTCAGTGTAATTCATAATGTATTCAGTTTTTGATTGCTGCATAAACCTCCTTTCATATATCTTGTGCTTTCATTGAAAACTCCTAGGCCATTGTACTGCTCATTTTTTCCTCTGTTTTTTTCATCTTTGGATAAAGAACTCTTGAGAATGTTTGTAAAAAGGGTTGTTTTTTAAGCAAAAAGTGATAGGTAAGACTCGGATGAAATATTGTTAACAATGGAAAACAAGAAAAGGAAACAATGGTAAATGCCCTAATGCCTGATAAGCGTTAATTGTAGTCACATATACCACCCACAGCACAACAAAGTGAAAGTGCAGCAGTGTTTTTTTCAGTCCCGCTATGATGCTGTAAAGTAGTAAGTGGTACAAATAAAGTACAAGATATCTCTACACCCCATCTTGCTCTCTACAGTCAGCTTCAGATCCACACTGTTTCTTCGTTCACAGATCCTAACACTTCATAATTGGCTGCCACTCTTTGTCTCAGGACCTTCACTTGGAACAAGGCCCCTCTTTCACTTTGTCAGATCTCTGCAATCTGTATGGATCAGTCCCTAGGCATAGACACCACCCTGAAACTGAAACTGCAGATAGCTCTGTCAAGCCTGGCTTTGAATCAACCTGTTTACAAAATAGCTCCTACCTTCCCTCCCTCTTTTCTGTCTACATTTCCTCTAGCTTTCTGTTGACATGTTTATAAGTTTTGTCTTTCATCCCTCTTTATGCATGGAATACATGTGTGTGAATGACTGATGTGCTTTGATTTGTCTGTTTAACATTCAGCCATATATAAATACATGTATTAGTATTATTATCATCATTATCATTGTTATTATTATTATTATTATCTTTATTATTATTGCTTTTGTTGTTGTCATTGCAGCTCAGTCAGAGTGTGAAGAAGAGGAACCCTTTATTTCCCACCTGTGAAGGTCCACACTGTGACCAAAATATTGGTCATCGTCACCTTGTCTCTCTCTCTCATCACTCAGTGAAGTATCATCTGCCATCCATGTTCTTCCTCATGACTTGCTGTATACTGCTATTCAGAAAACATCTGTCCTGCTTCTTCCATCCGAAATCATCATCTGCCTTCAACATTACAGACTGCAGAGACATGTCTTCCTGCCCTGTTTCAGCCTTTCTGCAGACATTGTTTTATCAATATTTTTTCTTTATGAAAATGAAAATAGTTATGAGAAGTGACTTTCTATAAAGACCTTGACTGGAAAAAAGATCAAGCAAGAGTTTTTGTTGTTATGCCTTTTTGTGTTTCTTAAAGGGACCAGAGTGTAAGAAAAACATTGGAAATCACTTTTCACTTCAGTGTTAAAGGTTATTATTTTTCTTTTTAAAAGTATTTATTAGAAGTGGATGTGGTATGAAAATTTTTTTTTCAAGTGTGTGAACCATTGATGTGGGACCATGGGGTCAGTGAATTGGTTGCAAAATGTGGGAAATTTAACAAACAGCTTGTGGATATGAGTTTGATAGCTGTTTTATGAGGGCAAACAGTAATAGGATACATTCATTATTTGTAAAGTAATCGTTAATGGATTGTAACTGCCTGTTTTGAAACAATATATGTTGTGATCACAAATTGGTCTTTTTTAATGTCAGTACATGTAAAATGAACACTGAAATCACAAAAGTGTTCTTTTTATGTTATATATATATATATATATAAAATAAATAAAACAAAGTTGAAAAACAACACCTATTTTGTTAAACAAAAAAATAAAATCTGAATTTTTGCTGCCACCTGGCAGCTTGGTCACAGACTACACTTATAACAGATGATGTAATGCTATTTTTTTACGTCTTCTTTCTGACCGTACATGACGTCTTCTACTACATAAAGTTATCATGTTCTAAATGTTCCTTCAATTGTCTATGTACACATCACTCTTTTTCACTCTCACTCTCTCTGTATCTCAGTGATCGTGTGTAACCACCACCATGACAAACCGGACTGACTCCACGAATCAGAGTTTACAATGAAAACCTGTGGATGTCACTTCTCAAGTTCAGTCCAACAAAAACTGTCCCAAGGTTACACATCCAGAACACTTCTCTTCTTTTCAGCTCCTCCACTTTGTTGACCTGCTCCAACGCTGTCACATGTAAAAGCTGACATTTAAAAGTGTTCTTGCACACTGAACCATTTGAAATTTATGGAAGATGATAATTTCTTTTGTGCAGTGAAATGTTGAAAAGTTGATTTAAGTCAGTAGTTTTTAAGGATATTTGAAAACATTCCAGTTTTCTTGCAGCTATATATTGACCCACATTCACAAGACTGTAGAAAAGATAGGCAGTTGCTCATGTTGAAGACTGTGATTCAGTTGTTTCACAATCACAAAATAATATGGACAATGTTTTTAAAAACCACAATGTTAATCTCTGTGAACTAGATACAAGGAAAACTGCCTGTGATACTTTGTGAGGTGTCCTCGCATTTTTCTTGGGAGCAATTTTAATCATATAGGATGCCCCTGGTTTCTAATATTATATACCTATATTCATCTCTGAATTTCTCATTGTATGAGAAGACCTTTACTTCTTTGTTTTACTGGATCTGTTTTGAGTTAGATATATTTGTATCCTTTGTCTTTTTGTTATTCATCTTGGATTGAGTTTAAGATATATATTTCATGGGTGCCCAATGTTTTAAGTATATTCCTGTTTCTATCCTGGAGTGTGTTCAGATTGAAAATATGTGCCTGTGTTTACCTTGGAGTGTGTTCAAATTGAAAAGGTTCTGAATGTATTCCAGCATCAGCACACTATTGAATTGTATCAAACAGCTTCCTTTGGGTGCACATCATTTCTTTTCACCTGTGTAAAGACAACTCTGTCTTCCAGGACAAACTTTCAATGTTCACATCAGATTGTGCACAACTGGAGCATGTCTATGTTCCCTGAGGTCTATGTTTCCCAAGTCTGTGTTCCCCACCAAATTTTTTGGTAGATCTAAGTTGCCCGAGGCCTCCCGAGGTCTTTGTTCCCCCAGGTGTATATTCCCCCAGGTCTTTGTTCCCCCAGGTGTATATTCCCCCAGATATATGTTCCCTCAGGTCTGTTATCACCCAGGTTATGATCCCCCAGGTCTATGAATGTTTAATCTTATACACTTGTTGGTGCTGGTCAGCAGTGGTCAGTGATCAGTAGTGGTCATCGGTCAGTAGTGGTTAATGGTCTGTAGCGATTAGTAGTGGTCAATGGTCTGTAGTGGTCAGTGGAAGTATGTTATAAGCAGAGTCAGTGGTCAATAGTGGTCAGTGGTCAGCAGTCATTAGTGGTCAATGGGACTGTGACCTGCAACCCCAGGTGTTGCTATGTATGGGGGACTCGGAATGAGCAGCATGGGAGTAATGCCATAGAAACAGTGCAGATGATGGGGCAGCAACAAAAAAAAAAGTAGTGGTCAGTGGTCGTTGGTAGTCAGCGATCTGTGGTGGGTCAGTGGCAGTCACTGACCAGGTGGTCAGTGGTCTGTAATGGTCAGTGGTCAAAACCAGTCTAACAGTATTAATATTGCTTAAGATTGTACTCATATTGTGGAAAGATGTTAAAATATCATTGTGGTCCATGGAGGTCAGCAGTGTCAGTGGTCAGCAGTCAGTAGTGGTCAGTGGTCATCTGTGTGTTTTGGTGGTCGATTAGTGGTCATTATAGTGGTCAGCGTTGGTCAGTAGTCAGAAGTGGTTTGTGGTCAGTAGTGATCAGTGGTCAGTAGTGGCCAGGCAGCAGCAGAGCATTTGCCAGTACATAATAATGCACATATATGGCAAAATACAGCAGTCTGAGCACTTTGGGGTTGTGGTCAATAGTGGTCAGCAGTGATCCTAGACCTGGGGGAACATAGACCTGGTGGAATATAGACCTAGCTGTAACATAATTTGGGGGAACATGGGCCTTGGATATTATAGACCTGGGGGAACCAAGACACAGCAAACACAAATTTGGGGGAACAATGACCTATGGGAACTTAGACCTGGCTGAAAAAATAATTTGTGGGAATATAGGGCTGACCCCGTGCACAACCTATTAAGTGCAGTGAATAAGATTGCAACCATTTGCCATGATGTACATTACTTCAGACCATAATCAACTCTTGGGTTACTGCTGCACATCCAAGCAGTCCAGGCGAGAACCTTCACTGGAAGATTTCTGAATATGTGGTCTGTTATGTGACCACCTGACAATCATTACTGGAAATTTTCTCCAGCGTCCCAGCACATTCCATCTCTCCTGTAAACACCTTCAAATTCTTCCTTTGAAAAAAAAAAAAATTATTTACCAACCTATCTGTGGATGGGTGCTCCCAGTGCGTTTCATGCTTGTGTATGAATTGTTTGTTGAACATTAAAAATCGTTTAGATATTCCCCTTAAAGATGGTTTCATGCCAACTTTAACCTTCGCTGGCTGTCGCTTTTGACTACACACAGAAGCTCATGTGGATCATCCACGACCCATACCGCTGTCGCTTTTGACTACACACGGAAGCTCATGTGGGTTGTCCATGACCCATACCTTTTAGAGACAAAAACCTGTATATTCCTCCAAAGCTTGTGTGGGTCATGACCCTTTTGGGGAGGGGGGTGGGGGGTGGGGTGGGGGGGTAGTGGGAGAGTAGTGGGGTAGTGAAGCTATTGAAAGTAAAACTTCTTTATTTTCCTTCACTAATTGCAAATTAAACCTTCTGAAATCAGTATTTAAAAGGTATGGGTTGTGCATGACCCACACGAGCTTTCGAGGGGTGACCACGTTTTTTCCTCTTTAAAAAGCATGGGTCATACACGACCCACACAAGCGTCTGTGTGTAGTTAAAACGCCACCTTTAATTACTCATTAACTAATTAATGAATTTTTTGGCAAAAGTTGGCCTTTTAGGTGTAGGAAGCATTTCTGAAATTTCGTAGAAAAATATTAAGAATTGGCTGAGATATTTGCAAGATGTGTACGACCCATGATAGCCAGCAAAGGTTAACTGGAAATTCACACACACACACACACATACACACAGACCATTGCAGGTAGTTTACTTACAATTTTTTTCTCATTGGATGTACAGTCTTGACTCCTCACCTTCCACCTCCACTATCTAAAACAGCAAGTCATTTCTAGAGGTGTATTTTAAGCACTTTCTTCAGAAGTTGTGCAGAAGTAACATGTACCACTGGTACTACATTGGAAATTTGTAGCTTGTTTAGGTTTTCTATTATTGGTGAAACAATTTTCTTTGTTCTTATGTGATATTGAATTTTGGGGTTGGTTTCTCTGAGGTCTTCAGAAATGGGATACATCTTAAAAGTAGACAAACAGTATGGCAATGAGATATGCTTTTTTAGACATTCTCTTCTTTCTTGGAGTCTCTGACTCTCTTCTTTCTTGGAGTCTCTCGTCAGCATAATGAATGAGTAAGTCAAGCAGACTTCATCTTTTGCTGTTGTAGGTCCTCAGTTGGGAATGAAAATATTTGTATTTGTATTTCTTTTTTATCACAACAGATTTCTCTGTGTGAAATTCGGGCTGCTCTCCCCAGGGAGAGCGCGTCGCTATACCACAGCGCCACCCAGTTTTTTGTATTTTTTCCTGCGTGCACTTTTATTTGTTTTTCCTATCCTGGATGCACACAAACATGCACACACTCTACATGGAGAGAGTCCAGGAACACATTTCCTTGTTTGTGCCTTTTCCATTTGTTTTGAAGAGCTGTTTACCTGTTTGTCTCAAAGATGTTCGGCCCCTTTGCACAGACCAGTCTTCACTGGCTGCGGTCTTTTGCTGTCACTTCTCAGGTTGAGAGATTGATGTCACAGTTCCTCAGGTTGGTTTTCAAGGTGTCTTTGTACATTTTGAAGGGTCATCCTTGGTCACAGTTTCCATTCTTCAGCAAGTGGTGCACAACATTTTGAGGATTCCACTGTCTTCCATGTGGATGACATGGCCTGGCCACCGCAGCTGGCTTTTGGTGAACATGCACTCTGTGCGTGTGAGCTGGCATTTTGCCAGGACCTTGAGTATGTTACCCTATCTTGCCACTGTGGTAATATATGGACATTAAGGTTTGACAAAGGACATGCCAGTGACCAAAGGTTCAGTACTGCCTTGCAACTTTTTTCTTGTGCGTGGAGTCTGTTGCCAGCTATCCACAATCTTTTACTGGACTGGGAAGACAGTATAGTAAGACAGGAAAGAAGTGAATATTGCAGCCATAGTCATGTGGTCCGTGTATGTATGCCTGTATAACATGCTTGTGAAGGGCAGTCCATTAGGATTGTACTGTACTGGATCAATGTACACAGGAATGAATAACATGGTATAGTCTAATTTACTGGTATGTTTATAACTTGAATATAATGTGATTCATTGTAAATATACATTTTTGTATAATAGTGACAGTACAAATTAAGCAGAAAAATCATAGAGATTTGAAGAGTCTTCTCTTCATATAATATTGATATCACCTCAAGCTCATTTAGCATGTATGTATGCCTGATTTTTTTTTTATATGAGATGTGTTAGGAAGTGAAACTGCTGTACTATGAACATTTATTCAGGTAAGATATTTTATATTGTGTATACATGGGATCAGCATTGTAACAATATCTATCTATATATATATTTATATATATACTTTTTGGGGTCATATTTTAGGCAATCCAAAAACATGGATTTTCAGACTGTTTGAGCAAGCATGAGTCCAAAGAAAGGGTGATTGTTGCTGGTGTAGGTTGCTCCATAGTTCATTTACTGAAACTTAAAATGGCTCTGAAAATGATAACAAAATCAAATGAATTGTGTATCTGTATTACAGAATATGATAAACATATAACAGGGTGGAAAAGTTAAGCTGCTACAATTTTTCACTGACAGAGAATTGTGGTGCACTGCAGATGGTAATGCTGTTCTAGATGGATCAAAACCATATGTTTTGTAGGCCAGCAGATTTTGTCAGCCTTTTTCCTCTGAATAAATTCTCAGTACTGTGCAGCATGCATGTAATCAGCAGAGATGCCAACTGTTATGATTTTGCTGTATTTTGTTACGCTTGATCGCAGTTTGTTCCAACATTACACCAACGTCAAAATTGTTCCAAGGAGTCCATTTTTGATTACATAGCAAGACCACATGCTTTTCCTGTTGTAACATTACCCAAACGCTCTAGACATAATGATCACGAGGCCAGGGCAGTCACTTCTAACCTTGGTCTCACATGATGATGCTCAGCTTATCGCGTGCGAGTTTACATTGAAACAACATTGAGTGGACCAATCAGTTTAAACGTTAGCCTGAACAAGAGAGAACATGGCTAGATCAAGTTGCATCTCAGTCAAACAGCATCTGTGTCTGGTGGATTAAGCTATGGAGTGCAAGGAGGAAACAAGTGGCTGAAAAACAGAGAAGTCAGCCATGGATTCCGATTATGAGAAATAAGATGAACAGAGACCTGGGAAGCAACACAGTGCCACAGATGTGTCAGCTGTAACGAAGCAACAGCAGGAACAGAAGTTTTGCCAAGCTGAAAAATATCCATTTGCTTCTGTGGCTTGGAGTCCAAGTGTTCCTACCAAATTTCCTGATTGTTCCTCTAAACACTTGATAGGGGTTGGCATCTCTGAATCAGGCTTGTTCCTCATATTTACATTTATTTGGATACAGTATCTGTTGTAATATCTTTTGAACCAGTCAAGAGTTCATGTTGTGACTGTATGACATGGTGGAATGTTCCGCAGATTTTATACAGTTATCGGTTGGGAAAAAGGCACTTGAATAGGCCTGAATGGAAGTGCCATGGTACTGGAAGTGTCATTTTGTGAAAGTACATTTTGGCATTATATCAGTCATGTAGAATTTCAAGTTTCAGTTGAATTCCTCGCTGTTCTAAACAAAAGGGCTTGGTGGGCTGGGAAAACTTGGTGGATTTATCAATATTTAGAACCCATATTCCTTGATCACTCCTATGATTTTTTATATTCACCTTTATTGTTGTGTTTTCTCCTACTTGAAGACAAAATTTCAAAGCATGTGATTCAAGTATGCTCAGTTCCAACTTGTACAGAGGGAATAATAATCCAATGAGAAATAATCCAGTTCGTGTTGTGTTAGATACATTTATTGGCAGTAATTTTCAGAAAGAAAAGTTTATTTCAGGCTGTTTTCTTTTTGTTGAATTGAAATCATCTGATTTGTACCATTCCTCGGCTGTTTGTTTTATTTTCAAGTTTTTTGCTGATTTTCAAGAACATTTGATATTTGTTTTACCATTGATATTGCTCTAATACCTGTTGGATGTTGTCAATGATTACAGTGGTGTCTGTCTTCCACAATTGATTTTTAACAAAGGTAACAATCTGTGATAATTATGTTATGATGACTAAAGGTATGTTCTATTCAGAGGTTACAGTCATCTGTATGAATATACATTGAGGCTGTTTTGACATTACATCACTTTTTTTCAATGGATGTACTTAATGATATGAAAACGTTCAAAAGTAGAATTTTATTCATTTTCATTTAATATTATTTTACTGGGCTCTAAGCTGTTATTTCAAAATGATACAATAAAAAAAATGTTGACAGTTCAAACAAAATTAGAATTTTTGCAATGTTTGGAAATGACATGCAGAGATGCTGAAAAAAAAGTAGGCAAAAAACATAAATCACATTTGAGCATTAATTTGTACAAATTCTGATCATGAAATTACAAGATTATACATCAAATCCAAATTTTATTGACATACGCTTTCAGTTTGCAAATTATCAAATGATGTAATTGTGACTGAATACTTTTTATCTTGGGGTTTATGAAATGAAAACAAAAATTTTTTTTCATTATAGTTTTGTAATTTTATGATAGGAAGGGTGTTAGTAGTTGAAATACTTATTTTGAACAAACATGACCAAACGTTAAATTTTCTCTAATTATAATGTGGTTATTTTTCCTTTTCTCAAGAGAAGATTGGGGGATAGAAGGGGGTGATTTGTTTGATAAATTAATGGACCAATGTCTAACTGACCATTGGATTAATTTCAAATCCACATGAAAATCTTTTTTTTGAATTAGTTAACATCGCTATCAAATTATCTTTGAAACATGTTCTTCTTTTAAAAAATTGCTCTGACTGGCTTTCAGTATATTTTATAATACTGACAATGAAATGTGAAAATGTGTTGATTGTTTGCTTTGATCTAATAAGTCAGAATGGGTTCACTTTGATTTTACTGGGAAAAAAATAGACTGATCTGGACACATACAATGCAATGGCACTGTGTCCATTATCAGTTGATCATTTCTGGGAGAGCTTTATCAGTGCAGAATTTCTATACATGAAACAAGAGAAAATTAATGTAGCCTGGCAATTTTTGTTGGTTAATCAGACAGATGGCTGTGGTCATTTTCCAAGAAATGTAATCCAAGTGGCTAAAGTATAGATGACCAATGCTGTATATTTCAATTATCTTTAGAACAGTTTAATTTTCATACATTTTCAACAATTGGAGGAACAATAAAACAATGAGGTTGTGAAAATATTTATTTTTGTGTTTTTCATTGTTGCCATACACCTGTAAAATTGTAAACTTTTTGGAAAAAAAAAATCTGCATCCTACAGTTCTTGCAACTTTTCTTAATGAAGGTGTTTATCTTTGTGTTGTTTTGGCAGACAGGTAAAAGACGTGAAGCACATGTCAGACAGCACACTGCCTTTGTTACACTGTAACAAACAGAAGCGAGCTGGTATAACACCCAGTAATGAGCACTGAGCTATTATGTTTTCTGACTTTACCCACATATGATTCCAGTTAAAGATCTTGTCACTTTACCTTCAGTTTTCAAGAGATCCCTTTTTCAGGCAATCCAAAGAATATGGTAGATGTAACAAAACAGAAAGAAGAGGTTTCTCAATGGACATCAGCTGTGCACTTAAGATACCTCTGGACTTTTCACATTAAATTTTCTGCCTTTGGCAGCTGTTTTGCAACTTGTACACATAGAAAAAAATGTTTAAAGCGTTACCATAAAAGGATTATATGAATTAGCCACTTTTTAAATTCATGTGCATTGTCACACACTTTTTAGAATTATTATATGCACTCATTTTGCACTGATTTTATATGCACATACATGTATTAGAGTAGATTGTTTACAGACATATAATTGCGATTATTGGTTTTAAAAAATCCTCACATAAAATAATCAACACAAAATCACATCTTGCCTAAAAAATGTTACCTTTTTTCTTCAACAACAGTTCTGTGTAATGTACTCCATTACTGAACCAGTACAAACCTCAAGATCATAAACATAATTTTAAGAAGCAACACAAAATTTGGTGCAGTTACTTACAGTTGATCCACAAGAAAATATAAAGGCAGTCTCTTCTATGATATCCAGTCTACAAAATTCATCAATGGCATTTTAAAAATGTGTATTCCTAGTATAAATAAACTTAGTGTAGAATTTAACTTATTACAGTCAGAACTGGTTTCAACATCAAAACTGGAATTGAGTAATTAGCACTGAAATTACAGAATAATAATAAAAGCTAGCCATGATCTCATCTTCAGTGGCTCAAAACAAAAAAGCAAGTTTTGGATGCATGGATAGTAAGGAAGAACATGATACATCTGGCAACCAGAGTTTATCTTCAAGAATGCTTTGCCACTGTTTCTTGGATCCACCTGACGTAGTCGGTCACACGCATATACACTCCAGGATTTTTCACACCTGAAACCGCAGTTGAAATCAGTGAACGACAACAACAAAAAAGATCTCTCTCTCTCTCTCCGTCTCTGTCTATATATTTATATATGTGGAAGTCATCTTCATGATTCAAAATATAAAGGTAATTGTCATACAAATCTTATTCACGTCTGTACTATGATCTTTGTCAAACAATTTTTTTTTTAACTGGAAATAGGTTCCACTGAATTAGGTGTTTATCATTCTTCATCATAACAAAAACACTCAAAGGTAAGGTACTTGATGAAGTGGAATCATTCACTTGTTTTGGAAGCACCATCAACAAGCAGGACAGCATAGATGCAGGTGTCAGAGCAAGGATTGTCAAGGCCAGAGCAGCTTTAATACAGCTCACGAACATCTGGAGTACTGTAAAAAATAAACTAAAATTCGGCTTTCTAATTCCAACGTAAAGTAAGTTCTGTTGTGTGGTACTGAGTGATAGATGAAAAGACTACACTTAACAAAGTGTTGATATTCATCAACAGCTGTCTGAGAAGAATCCCCCAGGTCCACTGGCCACACAAGATCAGCAACATTGACCTATATGGATGAAGACACAGTTGTCAGCTTAAAGGTACTGGAAGAAGAATCTGAAGATGGATCAGGCAAACTGTACGAAAATCATCGTCAAGCATCACCAGACAGGTGATGGCAAGGAACAAAAGGATGAAAAATATACGCTGACCAAGAATCACTTGACGAAGACACGTCCAGGCAGACACCATGCAAGAAGCTGGAGCCAGACAGAGACACATCCTTGCGTAAAAAAAAAAAAAAAAAAAAAAAAAATCCCCAATATTATTACGGATTCCCTTCGAACTCTAAGATCCAGTTGCTCTGCTCAAACTCATCGAAAGGTAGGATTATTAAATCAGGAATTTACATTACGGGATGCTTAAAGACTGCATAACTGCAAGGTTACCTCCATCAACTGAAAAAAAATGTGCGTAGTTGAATGTCATATCACCATGAATACCCAACAGTTTCTATCATCTACCTCTTTGTTCACATGGGTCCTGTGGCCTGTAAAAACGGAATTCTTTTTTTCTCTTTTAATTAAAAAAAAAAAATTGTATGCATGAATGCACAAGTACTGCAATGCTGTTTTAAATTGATCAAGCTGAACACCAGAAGAAGTTCGAAAGAAGCACAAAGAAAGACCACTATCTTTTCCAAACTATTGGGGGGGGGGGGCGCAAAACGCCCAGTAAAGGGGCAAAAGGCCCATTAGTAGGTGTCTGGTCCCAATACCTTGCAGGCATTTTGCTGCAGTTTGAAAACACTACGATAATAGAATTTCCATGAAAAGGCTAAACTAGACAAATCAGTTTCAATGCTATGATGCAACAGCTGACACATTCCTTTCACAGAAAAATACTATTGAACTTTGTTTTGAATGAAAACAGGCACTGGCATAAAAATTTCACCAGCATGGCTTTTATGGAAATCAAGGTGAAAACAATCAAATGCATGTGGAAAACATAACTGACATCTAAGTGGCCTACATGTTGAGGTGTGTTTTCCCGGCTGTCAGACGGAAGCAGTGAAAGTGTCATTGGCTCGCTGTGTCACATGATCTCTGATAGTTCTGGGAGGGCGTTTGACCCCGACTGGTCTTCTTGCCCCCAAATTACCTTATGTGTGTGGGCATGCATGCAACCATTTTCCCCAAAACACATTCATAAAGTGTCAACTCATAATGATATATTTTTTTTAAAAGCACAGAGGGAAAGGTATTTAATAATGGTGGCTTACCAGCACAGGAAACGCCCCATGATGTGATTCCGTACACCACCCACCTTCTGCCTGTCAGGCACACCAAGGGCCCACCAGAGTCACCCTGGAACAAAGCCTTCACATATACTGCCTTACCAGATCCTACTGAATGTCACCACATGTCGTGGGAAACGAGACAAGTGGGGTTTTAGAGCCCTTAAAAGTAAATGATTGTAACATTGAATTAATGGCTAAGGTGGATGCAAACTGATAGAATATTATAGAGATACAGACAAAAAGAACTGAAAGTTTCCACAGAAACATACATGTGAATGGTACACAGAAGGCAGAAAGGAGACTGATGGCCAAGGCAGAAAATCAAAAGAGCAATAGAAAAGAGGAAGTTGCTAAAGTGTGTTATTTACAAAAGCCATAGGTGTTTTGAAGTAAAATTGATGTACAGAGTAAAAATTTTATGATAAGGTTAGAGATGATCGAGTAGTTATGATTGATTGAGTTAATTTTGCTTACAGTTCACACAGTATATCATACACATGTATGCAACTGCAAATAACACGAATAAGGTATAATTTTGTGCAAAACATGTGTGGTCACAAAGTATCGTCACCAAACACACACACACACACACACACACACTCACACGTGCGCGGGAACACACACACACACACACACACACACACACACACACACTCACACGTGCGCGGGAACACACACACACACACACACACACACACACAAACACAGGTTGTAGACAGAACCAGGCTGACTTACTCCACAGGCATCGATGCCTCCTCGTTCATAACCGGCACAGACCATGTTGGGCAACACCTGCTGATTGTACCAGTCAGGCTGGTTGCACGTGTCCCGAGCAATGAGGGGAACTGCTGCCTGCTTCAGTTTACCCGCACAGCACGTCGCTGTCCCCGACACCAAGTAGATAAAAGTATACAAGTTCATGCCGCTGCTGCATGCATAACGTTGCGCAATGCAACCACTTGCATACATGTAAGTCAAGAAAATACACAGTAACACACACACACACACACACACACACACACACACATTTTTTTTTTATTGGGTCATTTGCTGAACCAAAAGCAAACGATCCAAGAAATGCAATTCGATCCCACAAAGCACCGCGGAGGAAAGCTGGTGAACACTGTGGCCATAACAAAAAGCACCTGCCCTCCCGGCCAAGCGGTAGGTTGGCCGTAGGTTTTTCTTTTTTGAGCTGTGAAAGTTAATGCTGTCTCGTGTACATAAATGCGATTAACCTTGACCCCCCCCTTCCTCCCTGCCCCATCCCCCCCACCCCACGCGAACTCCAAACGTCCACACTCACACAAGGTTTCCCCGAAGCCTGTGACATAGCACCGGCGTCCTGGCGGCAGAACGATGTTTGCCAGACAGGCCAGCTGCACAAAGGGGGTGAGCGAGGCGGGGCGGGCCAGCTTCAGCAGCGCCACGTCGTTGTCCGAGGTGTAGTCATTGTAGTCATCCCTCAAGAAGATACGGGAGACGTTGGCCAGCTGTTGGTGGGAGTCCGAAGTGCGCAGCTCCTGCTGGCCCAGCATCACGGTCCAGTCCTCTGTCCTCCAGTTACTGTGACAGCACACACATTCATTTTCACTGCTCATAAGGCACAGGAGAGAGAGAGAGAGTGAGAGATAGAGAGAGACAGAGAGAGACAGGGGGCGGGGTTAGTGGGGGTGGGGATGGGGGTTGGAGGCAAGACTAGGCAAGGCGAGACAAAGCAAACATCTTTGTTTTTGAGGGTACAAATAAGCACTGGCGTGATTTTTTTTTACATCCAGTCCCTGCCCTGAACAATGTCTACACCACACAATACTACATGAAGTTGTAAGCATGGTGATAATAAGATGCATAAAAAGGAACACGCGCGCATACACACACACACGCACGCAGGCACGCAGGCACACACACACACATGTACAAGCATGGTTTTAATAGAACAGATAGGAAAACACACAAGGCATCAGCATGGTGTCAATAAAATACATAGGAAAAAGAAACACACACACACACACACACACACACACACACACACAGAGGTTAAAGCATGGTGTTAATAAAATAGATAAGAAAACAAACAAGGCATCAGCATGGTGTTAATAAAATACATAGGAAAAAAGAAATACACACACACATAAAAAAAAGTCACAAACACACACACACATACCCCCTCCCCACCCCCGCCCACCACTAATATCGAGATCCCACCCAACCGTGACAAACTGATAATACTATCAACCCAGCAATAACTTTACAGGAGGTAAAGAATGCTATTCATTCGTTGGGCAACAAAAATGTGTCAGTTGGTGTGGATAGTGTATTTAAGTCCACGATTTCTCGCAGTCCCACGATTTCTCTCACTTCACTTTGAGAGAAATCATGGGATTGCGTGAAATCGTGGTCGTTCCCCTCCCACGTTTTCTCTTAATTTGGAGAAATCGTGGGAGGCGCCCCCACGATTTTTCATAATGTGTGAGAAATTGTGGGAAGTCCCGCTTATTTAAAAAAAAAAAAAAAAAAAAAAATCCTTTGACATCGAAGTTGCGCTCTTGTCTTTTCCCAATGCAAATCTAAAAGGAAAATCAGAGATAAAAAGAAACGAGAAATGGGGGCGATGGCAACGACGGCAAGGATAATGATAGTGGCGTTAGCAAAGACACCAACAATGGACGGTGAAGGTGATGACACAGCACTGGTTTCAAAAATGTGCATGTGTATGAGTGAGTGAGTGAGTGAGTGGATGAGTGAGTGCGTGAGTGAGTGAGTGAGTGGATGAGTGAGTGGATGAGTGAGTGAGCGACTGTGTGTGTGTGTGTGTGTTAACTTGGCTGGTTGATTTTCATTTTCTATGAAACTGGAGCTTTTGTGGACATGCCACTGACTAAAAAAACATAGATCGTATGTCACTGTCTTCTTGGTATACCATCGGTTTTGATGGTGACAGTTTGCACAGTTCATCTGTTGTGGACTCACAGGTGGCTGTGGAGTCCAGTTCTTGAACGGCATGGTCATTCACAGTGGGGGCAGGGAACTGTCCTGGTTCAGCTGGCACAGTTGCAACTTCTTTACTCCTCTCACAGGCTTCTGTGATGCTTGCACAGCGTCCCTCTTCAAAGCTGACATGTGCCTGCCTTGAGAGAGCACGCCAGCCAGGCCTGTCCTGTGCACAATGCTTGAGCTGCCTAGGGGCGATTCCGGCAAGGGTTGCGTTGGCCTTCACACAGTCTTTGAACCGCTTGCGTGGCCTGCCTTGGTTCCACTTGCCTGATCAGAGCTCGACATACAGCCACTGCTTAGGTATCCTGGAGTCTTCCATTCAGATGATGTGCCCGGTCCATCGAAGATGGATTTTCAAGATCCTGGCTTCGATGCTGGTTGTCTCAGCTCTGTCAAGGACCTCCAGGTTTATGATCCGGTCCTGCTAGCGGATGCTGAGTATTGACCTCAGGCTGCGCATGTGGAACTGATCCAGCTGTTTCAGGCGTCTTCTGTACAGAGTCCATGTCTCACATATGTACAGAAGACTGGAGAGAACGATGGCCTTGTACACCTTCAGCTTTGTGAAACAGTCTGCTATGCTGGTTCAAGATACGTGATCTGAGACGACCGAGAGCTTGGCTCACTTTGCAGATCCTTGCGTTGACATCTTTGACTATGGTTCCAGCACTGGAAGTAACACTGCCAAGGTACTTGAATTCTTCCACTGTCTTCAGCTCTGTCCTTTCAATGTTGACAGAGGGGGGACGAGCAGTGGAAGCGGGGGCAGGTTGTTTTGCCCTCTTTTGCCCTCTGTTTTGCCCAGGCTGATGGTGAGACCAAAGAGACGGGAGGCTTCAGCAAACTTGTTGATGGTGAGTTGGAGGTCAGACTCCTTGTGTGCAAAGAGTGCTTCAACGATTTTCCTCTCCATTGACATGGTCTTGGCACTCAAGCAGCGAAGATAAAAAAGAGATCTGTCCAACCTGTACCCCAGGTACATCCCGTTCAAGATTCCTGACAGCATGACTTGGCACACAACTGAAGAAGTTGAAGAGGACGAGAGACAGAACACATTCTTGCTTGACGCCGTTTGTGATGCTGAACGGCTCTGACGCTTCTCCACCAGAGAGTATCAGTCTGGTCATGTCATTATGGAACAGGCTAATCAGGCTCACGAACCTCTACGGACATCTAAATTTTGACAGGATTCTCCAGAGGGCCTCCCTATTGACAGTGTCAGCATTGAGGACCATGTTCTGTTCGATACATTTCTCTTGAACCTGAGAGACTGCAAATATCATGTCGATAGTGCTGCGACATAGACGGAAACCACACTATGCCTCTGGCAGGTTTTCCTCTGATATGTTGGTGATCAGATGGTTGAGGAAGACCCGAGTCAAGATCTTCCCACCAACTGACAGGACGGAGATACCCCGGTAGTTGCAAGTCAGCTTTGTTGCCTTTATTCTTGAACAGCAAGATGAACGTGGCATCCCTGAAGTCTAAGGGCATGTCTTCCTCCCAGATGCTGGTGAGGAGGGTGTGGAACGCTTCGCGGGCCACTAGACCGGCAGATTTGAAGATCTGTGCAGGAACCCCGTCCATCCTGGAAGCTTTACCCGAGCTAGTCCGCTTGATTGCCTTCATGACCTCATCCATTTAGGAGGAAGGTCGAGGCTGCTAACTATGGAGTTTGGGGGGATCTGGTCTATGGCAGCGGCATCGACACTGGAGGGCCTGTTGAGGAGGATGCTTAAATGTTCTCTCCACCTCAAGTTGATGCTGTTCTTCTCCTTCAGCAATACAGAACCTACCGACAGGAGTGGTGTGGTGCATGGCTTGGCTGGGCCGTAGACGTCCTTGTTAGTGCTGAAGAACGATTACCTTTGGACTTATCAACCTTTCTCTCAAACTATTCATCCTGCATTCTGCACATTGCAGTCTGTGCCTCTCTCCTGAGATGCTTGAAGCGATCACACTTAGAGGTGGAGGAGCTATCGTTCTGCCATTCGAGGTAGACAGATCATGGCTTTTCTTCCAGGTGGTGTCTAATGTTCTCGTCATTCTCACTGAATCAGTCCTGGTGGACTCAGTGTTTTTGGTCCGATGCAGGACATCGCAGACTCCTTCGCCAGAGTTTTGTGTTGTGCTTCCAGTCAGCGGTCCATAAGAGGTCAGCCTGTCGTACAGGTCATCAGCAAACACCTGACATCGTCTCGTTTGCTTCAGCTTTGCAACAATGAAGGCTGGTCTGATGATGTTCTGCTTCTTGTCGTGTGTCGGGACAATGTGCAGTGACAGGATGGACCTGACCAGACGGTGATCTTAACATCACGGATGCATCTCCTGCGACAGATGGCATAGTCAATGCCACTGCTTGGATCTGGGGTGCATTCATGTTGCTTTGTACTCGAAGAGAGAGAGAGAGTAGACTTGAGTAGGTCACTGTATGGAAGTCAGCTCTCGCTTTCCCGCCTTAAACACCTCTATCCCCTTCAAACCCTTATCATCTCACACCCCTCCTACAGGTATACCTGTTGAAGCAGTGAGTGGCGGTGAGGACCCACTGGGGGTCGATGAGAGTGCCCCCACACATGTGCTTGCCGGACATGCGCAGTGAGGCCTGCCAGGGCCAGCTGCCCTCCACCGCCTCCCTCCCCCCAACGATGCGCGGCTCCTCCAGGTGGGGGGCTATCACTGGTCGTCCACAGTCCGCCCGGTTGGCTGGACACACAGGGAAAGGAAGCGGATCGAGGTGGAAGTACAGGAGGGAAAAGAAGAGGAGGTAAAGAGGAGGAGGAAAGAGAATGAAAGAAGGTGGAACAGGAAGGAGGAGGTGGAAGACGAGGAAGGGGGAGGTGAAGGCGGAAGATGATGAGAATGAAGATGACTATGGAAGTGGTATAGGGCAGGGCAGAGGACGTAGAAGTGGAAGAGTGGCAGGAGGAGGAGGGGGAGGAGGAAAATGAGGTTGAAGAGAAGGAATAACAATAATATACAAATTATTGACAGCATCACAATCCGAAATGCCAAAATGAAGAAAGAAATGTTAAGTTTCGTAATTCACGTATAATGCCTGTTTGGGCCACAGCTTAGGTCTGTTAAAGCATGCATCCATGATATTAAGATATTAAACAATGATATTGGAATAAATGATAAACACACACACACACACACACACACACACACACACACACACACACATTCACACGCACATGCAAACACACACATCATGTCACATGCATAAGCCAACTCTCTCTCTCTCACACACACACGCGCGCGCGCGCGCGCGGGCTCCTTCTGTTGCGGCAGTATGCCAGTAGTCAACATGGACAAACAATGTCAGGTCGGCATGGGGCCACACCCAAGAAGAGAACGTGCTGTGTCCTTACAATTTAGTTGTTTTTTTTTATATACATGTATCGATGTTTGTTCCGATTGACCATATGCAGGACAACACCTTCTGCAACAGCCTCCTGGCAACAATAATAGCTTAATCATAGAGCTTAAGCCAGACTGAGTGAGCATCTCCATTTCGGAGCTAGCACCATATCCTGCCGACGAGTCATTCGCCCATTAATCTGCAAGTATCATATCCACCATGTACAGCCATGACAGAGAAAGGAAAAACCGAAACGGTCCTACTATGACAGTTTGACATGAAGGGCAATAGAAATCGAAACAACTGCTCTTTATGTCATAATGATGAACATGGAGTAACGACAATGCTTCTTCGTTTCGGTTTGAGACCAGGACGTGACAGCTTCCTCTCATAAATGTTCCCAAGTAAACTTGTTCTGAAAGATACAGAAACATGTAAGCAACACCCCGTCAAATGGCTTACCATTGAGGCCTGTAGGAAACATATTCAAATTTGGGTACAGAAGCCAAACGGAGGCGAAACAGCTATTGTGATATCCCCTGAAGGCTTCCAACACACGACCTTCCAACAGTCATGCGTGACGCGCATTACTTCGACAGAGCAGAAAGAGAAGCTGACTGCTGTGTGTGTGTGTGTGTGTGTGTGTGTGTGTACTCCACCCCTCCCCTTCCCCCTCGAAATGTTTTGTTTTGAACACGATTCTAACCACACACACACACAAACACACACACAGAGTAAGACTTACGGCAGATAATCTCGTCATCCCCATCAGGACAGCTGCGCTGGCCGTCACACACCTGCTCGTAAGGGATGCACTGCCCGCTCAGACACTTGAACTGGGAAGCAGTGCATTTGGCTGCCAGCACACACAAACCGTTTTCCTATTTAAAAAATGGTAACGTTTTGTCGCTTACACATTGATCTCCCATTTCATATGTAGTAGTTTCATAACGTGTTCTCTCTCTCTCTCTATATATATATATATATATATGTAAACAGTGTGTTTTGTGAGAGTGTGGTGCGATTCTAATAGAAGAGAGATAGGGGAGCAGACAGGGGGATATAGAATCAACTAATGATGCACTCACTCTCTCCTCACATCAATAGCAGGGCCACATGGAGTGGTTTTTATAGAGTGTTTACTTTACAATACAGCACACACACACTAAGCAGTTCACCCTACTTAGCAAAAGCAACACACACTAAGGCAGCACACACTGCCTACTTCAAGTACTTCCTACAAGCAGCGCACGGTAAAAAGATCATCCTACACCTAAAGCAGCACACAGCCCAACAGGGATTTCCCTGTTC
Organism: Babylonia areolata; assembly: GCF_041734735.1. Classification (NCBI taxonomy): domain Eukaryota; kingdom Metazoa; phylum Mollusca; class Gastropoda; order Neogastropoda; family Buccinidae; genus Babylonia; species Babylonia areolata. The sequence continues at coordinate 38,356,717 of NC_134876.1, forward strand.
CTCACATCACTGATCAGTCAGTCACCCTGTGTCAGTCAGTTCTTCTGGGAGACAGCTAAGAACTGGCTGTGCTGACTGGCTTTATCCCTTCCCCCAACATACTGTGCATACTAATACAAGCTACAACACTCACTCCCCCAACTAGTTGAATTGAAATAACCAATCTTTGCTTGTCCTAGTGACGCTATGTGAATGACTGACAGATTCACTGCTTAATCCCAATTCGTCCAATTCAACAGATTGATCTGATTCGCTACAATTCAACCCATTTGTTTCTATAACATTCTGTGACGACAGGTTCACCCGCTTACGTCACAAAGAGATGGGGAGACAGGACAATACAACTCTCGGCGTGTTAGCCGGCATGATCAAAGTTCGCATTAGCATAAATTCTCCCAAGCTTACATTCCGAAGTCCCGCCATCTACTTCAGCGTGTTTGTGAACGGGGAGATGGGGAACGACTTGAAAGACAGGCCGCCACGTGGGATGTTCCGACATGCCGTGCTCGTGCGTTTCGAACACGGGGATTGTAGCAGACGTCACATAACCGCACGTGTTTCAATGACTGGTGCGGGTGACGTGGTGTCAGGACCAAAGGCGCCGACTAGGGAGTGGGGTGAGGAAAGGGGGGGGGGGGGGTGAAAGGAGGGAGGATGGCGTGGTGTCGGCACAACCTCAAAGACTGGACTTTGGATGGAGCAGGAAGGGAGATAAGAAGGAGGGGTGGGGGCTGGGGGGTTGATGGTGGGGGGGAAGGGGACAGTGTTGGTGGTGGGGGTGACACTGCTGGCACACTATAACACATATATATATATATAGTGTGTGTGTGTGTATGTGTGTGTGTGTGTGTGTGTAATGGATAGAGTCTTATAGACAGATATCAGGTCTTGCAATCTTCCAGCACGTCACCATCACCATGTCACAATTTTCATTTTAGGAAATGCAATTCACCATCGAAAACCAGTATTAAAACAAAGACATCTTCGTCTTCGACGAGAGTGGGTGAAAAACTTCAAGGATAAAAATTTCAGTTCCAGTCTCCCAGTCTGCTCTTGCAACATCAACGTCAGTAATGATAACAACAATAACAGTGGTGTGGTTCCTTCGAGATCGATGATGACCATCGTTGTCATCCAGCTGGGGGATGGGGGGAGGGGGGCGGATGCTCATGAATCTATCTGTGAATGCGCAGATGGCTGAATAGTCCAATCTGCGCACGAAATGTTTGCTGACAGTTGGGGCAGACAAAGACAGGCATATCATTGTCAGGGAGCTTGTTTGCCCATGACTTTCTGGCCTGCCTCTTCTGAACAGCTGCAGCAGTTCTGTTGGCCTTGCACAACTTGGCGCCTTTGTGCACAGCAGCACGCCATTTGTCACGGTCCACTGCAGATTTCTCTCAGGAGTCAGGGTTGACATCAAACGCTTTCAGAGAGACTTTCAGAGTATCTCTGAAGCGCTTCTTCTGACCTCCATGTGATCTCTTCCCTTGTTGCAGCTCGCCATAGAAGAGCCTTTTGGGCAGCCAATGGTCTGGCATGCACGCCACATGTCCAGCCCAGTGAAGCTGGGACTGCATCAGGATGGTGAAGATGCTGGGAAGGGTGGCTTTTGCAAGCAACTCCGTGTCTGGGGTCCTGTCTTGCCACTTGATGTTCAGTAGCTTCCTGAGGTATGTTGTGTGGAAGTGGTTCAGCTTCTTGGCGTGTCGTTGGTACACTGTCCAAGTTTCGCAGGCGTACAGTAGTGTGGGGAGAACTACTGCTCTGTAGACCTTTAGCTTGGTCTCAAGACCAATGCCTCTTCTGTTCCAAACATTTGCATAGAGTCTACCAAAGGTTGCGCTTGCTCTTGCAATCCTGACGTTCACTTCATCGTCGATGGTCGCATTTCGTGACAGTGTGCTGCCAAGGTATGTGAACCGCTCCAGTGCACTGAGTCTCTGACCGTTGATTGTGATGTTGGGCTCAACGTGGGGTTTCCCTGGGGCTGGCTGATGAAGAACTTCAGTTTTCCTCGTGCTGATGGTAAGGCCGAAGTTCCTGCTGGCAGTGGCAAACTTGTCGACGCTGAGTTCCATGTCAGCTTCAGATCCAGCATTGAGGGCACAATCATCAGCAAACAAAAAGTCTCTGATGATGTCTGTCATGACCTTCGTTTTTGCTTGAAGCCTTCTGAGGTTAAACAGCTTGCCATCTGTTCGGTACTTTAGGCCGATTCCAACATCGCCATCTCTGAAGGCATCAGTAAGCATTGCAGAGAACATGAGGCTGAACAGTGTTGGAGCCAGGACGCAGCCTTGCTTGACACCATTTGTGACAGGAAAAGGAGCAGATGTTTCGCCATTGTCCTGGACTCGAGCCTGCATGCCTTCATGGAACTGGCTGACCAAGGAAATAAATTTCCGAGGGCAACCGTACTTGGCCATGATCTTCCACAGTCCCTCTCTACTCACGGTGTCGAAGGCCTTAGTGAGGTCGACATAGGTGGAGAACAGATCAGCATTTTGTTCCTGACATTTCTCTTGCAGCTGCCTTGCAGCAAATACCATGTCGGTGGTTCCGCGCTCTTTCCGGAATCCACACTGGCTCTCAGGCAAATGACCTTGGTCAAGGTGTGCTGTGAGGCAGTTTAGTAGGATCCTGGCAAGTATCTTGTCTGCGATGGAGAGCAAGGAAATGCCCCGATGGTTATCACAGGCTTGCCGGTTTCCCTTTCACTTTTACAAGTGAATGGTAGATGCATCTTTGAAATCCTGGGGGATCGTCTCTTCTTTCCACATGAGTGAGTACAGCTGATGGAGCTTCTCAGTCGGCACAGTGCCTCCATCCTTGTAGACCTCTGCTGGCATGGAGTCTGAGCCAGGTGCTTTGCCACTGGATAGCAGACGGTTTGCTTTCTGGGTCTCAAGAAGTGTTGGCGGATCATCCAGTGCTTCGTTGATGGGGACTTGTGGAAGACGGTCTAGGGCTTCATCATTTATGGAGGAAGGGCGATTTAAGACACTGTTGAAGTGCTCAGCCCAGCGTTCGACAATTTTCTCCTTCTCAGTGATCAAGGTATTCCCATCTGCACTGAGGAGGGGGGATGATCCTGAGGATGTTGGGCCGCAGACTTCTTTTAAGGCATCATAGAACCTCTTCATATCGTGCCTGTCAGCATATCCCTGGATCTCATCAGCTTTGTCACTCAGCCACTTATCCTGCATCTGGCGTAACTTCTGCTGAACAGTCCTGCGGATGGCATTGTACGCATCCTTTTTTGATGTGGACTTTGGGTTGCTCAGGTAGGCTTGATGCAGACGGCGTTTCTCATCCAGAAGCTGCTTGATTTCATCACAGTTTTCATCAAACCAGTCTTTGCGCTTTCTGGTCATGGGTCTCAGGGTCTCTGAAGCTGTACTATAGATCAGCTCGCGCAGGGTCCTCCAGTCAGACTCCACATTCTGGTTGTCCAGAGAGGCGGATTCCAGACGATCTTCCAGCAGCTCCACAAAAGTCTGTTTGATGGTGATGTTTTTCAGCTTAGCGATGTTGAGCCGTTTTGGAGCCTTCTGGCCTTGAGGGCGTCTCTTGGGATGGATTCGAATATTCAGCTTCGAGACTACGAGGCGATGGTCTGTCCAACACTCGGCGCCGCACATGGTCTTTGTCAAACGTACATCTTGCCTATCCCTTTTTCTGACAATGACGTAATCGATGAGATGCCAATGCTTTGAGCGAGGGTGCATCCATGACGTCCTGTTACGGGTAGGGAGGCAGAAAACTGTTGGTTATCAGCAGTTCGTGCTCTGCACAGGTCAAAAGCAAAAGCAATCCATTTGGGTTGCAGTGGCCCACGCCGTGCTTTCCAATCACTCCATCCCAGGAGATGTAGTCAGAGCCAACTCTAGCACTGAAGTCCCCATTAATGATGAGCTTGTCTGCTTTCGGGATAGCAGCAATTACAGAGTGAAGGTCCTCGTAGAACTTCGCCTTCACTTCATCCATGTTGGTCATGGTTGGGGCATAGGCACTGACAATGGTGAGGTGCTTCTGGCCAGATGCCAGTGGGAGTTTCATGGTCATAAGCCTATCGTTGACTCCCTTTGGGATTCCAGCTAGCTTGCTGACAAGTGCTGTTTTTACTGCAAAACCAACGCCAGCCTCACGTCGCTCTTCGCTTCCTCGTCCACTCCAGAAGAAGGTGTAACCAGATCCTCGTTCATTGAGTTCGCCTTCGCCTGCAAGCCGAGTCTCACTCAAGGCTGCGATGTCGATGTTGTATCTGGCGAGTTCGGATGCAACTAGTGCCGTTCTCCTTTGGGGTCTGTCCGTGTCATCTCTGTCCATGAGAGTCCGTATGTTCCAAGCACTAATAGTGAGAGGAACGATCCTTGTTTTTTTCTTTTCTTTCTCTTTGTTTTGACTGCTGATGTAGGGTCCCCGCCAGCCGCGGTATGCTGGCCAGGGTGATATGGAGCAGGCAATTTTTAGGGCACCTTTTCTAGCCCCTTCCTCATGCCAGGGAGATGAGCAGTACATTCCTAAAGAGGGCTGCTCAGACGGCTGCCGAGCTCCATTGCTGCTCCTGTCGATGAAGAATGACCCTATGGCCTGAGCCGCCTGCGTGCAGGTCTGCGGCTGCGACTGCCAGTGTACCCACACCTGTCGTTTCGTCGCTCGCCTGTCGCCACAGGACTTGTGATGAAAGGATGAAGGATGAAAGGTCATTAAGGATGACTGATGACTTGCGCGATGAGTTTGTTTAAAGTGAAGAGGAGTTGCGCAAAGTCAACCTCACTCTCTCGTCCGGGTTCACTAATTTCCAGTGGCAAGACTAAGTCGAGACGACTGGAGGATGAGCACGGATGCAATGGATGACCAAGATATCCTTGGTGTCTCATCTTGCTCTCTGCACTCCACAGTGCGTTGCTGTAACCGCCTTCCTCTCCATTGAACCGATAGGTTTCTTCCGCAGATTCTGCCAGATCCAGACTTCGCATGCATGGGTAGACACATCCCGGGGGCCAACTGCGTGTGGCATGCACACAGCACGGTGGAGCTAGATGGCCGTTGGTGGCTCTCCTGAGCTGACGCCCTTTTATGGATCTCGTTTTTAATTCCATAAGGGTGTCTAGCCACCCGCCTCACCAGTCCCAGAAGGGAGCGGTGGGAGTGCCGGTTTAGTCGCCGGCAACCCGACCCTGAACAGGTTGTACTGGATTACAGGTTACCAGTAGCAGATCTAATGACCTGACCTGACAAGGAACAATAACAGTAGGTTAGATATGTAGACTGATGAAAGAAACGGAGAGAGAGAGACACAGAGAGAGAGAGAGTCAATAGAAATAAGCAAATAGAGATATTGCACGCTGTAGAATGTAAGCAAATACAGACAACACACATTTCAGTGTACCGTGTAGAGAAAAAAATATATGAGCAATAAGAATAAACAAGAATTGAAAGAGACGAATATGATTGATTAAATGAGCAGAAAATTAAAATATAAGGAAGGAAAAAAGAGACAGACATGACTGAAAGAAAAAAATGAACAGCTGAAATAAATATTTATATACTTGATACCTGATCAATAAACACCACACAGAAAAAAGAGTAAAGAGACATGACTGAAGTGAGAGAGAGCAGACAGACACAACACATAAATAGAAATATGTCGTTTCAGAAATGATATGCATGATGATGATGACGATAATGATGATCATAATGAGAGAGTGGGCTGAAGAGAGAGACAGGGGGAAACTGAGAGACAGACGGACAGACAGAGAGAAACAGACAGACAGACAGACATAGAGAGATACAGACAGACAATTGTCCGTCATGACTTGTTAATTGCCCATGACGTCATTGCCTCAGAGGAAATATCACTGCGAGACGAGAAAGACCAGCAGAAGATGCAGGGGGACAGACACAACGACACAGCCCCATGGAAAAAGCCAGCCATGCACTCACCCCCGGCTGGGTGGGAAGTGTAGGTGAGGTTGAAGCCGAACCCTCCAACCTCCTCGTCCGAGTGGAACTTGAGGAGCAGGGAGTTGGAGGTGGAGGTGATTTCGGGGGGTGGGCGGTCACCGCATAGCCTGGCCCTCTCCTTGCTGACATAAGAACATGACCACACGCTTACTCGTACCAAGGCTACATCATTATAATAATTATAGTTGTTCGTATTACGTATTACCTGGAAACCCCAATTGATAAAACTCGACATCAAAATAATAATAATTGTGATACTAGTGATGATGATAGTGATGATGATAATAATGATGATAATGATGATAATAAGAAGAAGAAGAATTCATAACGCGGAGACAAATCAAAGCGCTCACACACCAGTTATTCACACGTATGTATGACTCTTAATTCAGAGATTTAAGCAAGGAAGAAGCGGGGAGGGGGGAACTGTTTTTGGAAGAGGTAGGTTTTAAGGTTGACTTGAAATAGCTCAGTGCAGATATTTTACGAAGCGAAAGATGCAGCTCATTCCGAGTGCTAAGTCCACAGACAAGGAAAGAGCGGCGGCCGACTGTGGATATGGTGTTGCGGAAACAGAGCTGATCCAAACCCGCTCCAAGAGAGTGAGATAGGGTATAGTAGTGAGGGTATAGTAGTGAAGGATTCTACAGAGATGGTAAGGAGCAGATTTGTTTAGTGCTGATCTTGTACTTTATTTTGTGTCAGACAAGGAAGCGATGCAAGAGAGGGGTGATGTGCTCAGATCTTTTCTTCCTGAGGACGAGTCGGGTGGCAGAGTTTAGCGTTGTATGCGCTGAAGGGAGTGAATGGATGCAGTAGGCAAACGTGACAAGAGAGAGAGAAACAAAAGTCAAGGCAGAGAGAATGAGAGAAACAACGAGTTTCGATGTTGCGTCAGTGGGCGGGACAGGTATTTCCGACTGGGACCGATGCGCCATAACTGACAATAGCAGAATTGACAGGTCTGATTAATTAAGTAAAATTTAGCATGAGGCGGGTAGTTAGCTCACAGTTTCTCGCGATCCCACGATTTCCCTCAAAGTGACGAAAGCAAAATACCGTTCGGCCATTTCCTCTCTCTCTCTGTTAGAGAGAGAGAGAGAGAGAGAGAGAGAGAGAGAGAGGAGGTATGCCTTAAGTCGCGTGCGTGCGTGCGTGTGTGCGTATGTGCGTGTGGAGAGTGAGGGTGGAGAGGGGAGGAAGGGAGAGAGAGAGAGAGAGAGAGAGGGGGGGGGGGGTGCGCCTAAAACAAAATCATGACTTTCTGATGGAAATTTTACTTATTCTGCATAGAAATTATGCAATGTAATATGATAAATCATGATGATAACAGCAAGATTGTTTTTCAAACCACCATCATCATCATCGTCATCATCAGCACCTTTACCCTGTCTCTCATCCATTTGAGAATTTGCAATAAAGTCTTCATTATCTCGCCAAACTGACAATTTACAGTGAAATGACAAATATACACACATATAATGTTAATCCCGCAACATCCACTTTTTTTTTCTGGAAAGCCCCGTCAATAATTGCCCTGCTGTGTCTCCACTCACCTGTAGTCACCGCCATCATAAACGATGACGAAGTCATAGCTACAGCCCTGGGTCCACTCCATGTCGAAAGCGTCGAAACTCAGCTCAATGACGTGACCAGGCGTCACCGTGATGAGCCACTGACAGTTCTGATTGCCCGCGTAGGCGCTGACACCATCGTAGCCAGGTGACGTCACTACACCCGAGGCTGACGTCATTGGCTGAGCGGTACCGTCACATCCAGTCCCTGGTAAGGGCGTAATCTGCGGGACGTGGGAGCCGGTGACTGTGAACATAACCACAGACGATAAGATGGATTTCGTGCCCCAGTCACTCTCCTGGACCCGTTATGGGGTTACAGCACAGTAGTAAAAACTTCTGCTGATTGACTGCTGGAATCTGCACAAACATACAGCTTGCTCCATGAAGACTTTGTTCCTTCTTCTTCTTCTGCGTTCGATGTTTTGGCTGCGTCAGACGGTCACCCCCCGTCGCCACGATGTAACCCACGGTCTTCTCCAGGTCGTGGCGGTCTCCCCAAAGCTGCGCCTGTAGTTCTGTGCCCCCTGGCCAGGTTTGATGCCGTAGAGCTTCATGGGTTGGGCAGTGTTGGAGGATGTGTTCAGGGGTCTGGGGTCCAGTGCCACATGGACACTCATCAGTGTGGGCGATCTTCATACGGTGAAGGTGACTCAGTAGTCGGCAGTGGCCAGTTCTCAGTCTGAAGAGGACTGTCTGCTGGTGTCTCTGGAGCTGGTGGATTGGATCGACACCACTGTTTGCACCCAGCCTTCTCTTCCACTGGTTCTGGTAACGGTTGTGGATGATGGTCCTGGCCTCTCTGTAGGTCACGGGGTGGCTGAACTGCTTCATTTTTCTGCCTGCCTTGGAGAGAGCATCGGCCTTTTCGTTCCCCGTGACTCCACAGTGAGAAGGAACCCACTGAACAGTGACAGTCGACCGTTTTGAAAGGTCATGAAGGGCTGCTTTGATGTTTGTCAGCTGCTGTTCGTTTCTGGTTGACTGGAGTCCCTGCAGGAGAGATCTGCAGTCAGTGAAGAAGGCTATCTTTGGTGGTGGGTTGACTGACGTCCTGAGGCCTTGTGCAGCATGGAGTAGTGCTGCTGTCTCCGCTCTGTAGTTCGAGGAGATTCTTCCTGTGGGGAAGGCTCCAGGGGTCAGTCTTCCATCTGTGTGCCTGATGAAGATGCCTGCTCCTCCATTCTTCACCGCTCCCTCCGAGGATCCGTCTGTGAAGACGTGCGTCCATTCGCTGGGGTTGTACCGAGTCTCAATCATCTCCAAAGTCAGAGCTTTCAGCAGGGGAGGGGCTTGGCAGTCCTTTTGGTCGATGCCAGGGACTTTTGTGATGATTGAGACTCCTTCCAGTTGGTCGGCCGGTTCCTCGAAGTCGGGGAGTGTTTCCATCTCGGCAGGGGACGAGGGCAGCAGGTCTTCATGTTGGCGGTGCAGGGCCTTGGAGAGGTGGTTGAAGCTGGTCCGCTTCAGTCTGTTCTTTGTTGGGTGCTTCAGTTTTTCGTGCATTGGGTGAGTTGGCATGCACAGGAGCTTCTCGCTGTGGATGAAGACTTTTTCCTCTCGTCTATCTTCGAGTGGGTGGAGGCCTGTGTGTTTCTCCATCGCCTGAACTGGAGTCGTCTTTATCCCGCCAGTGATCAGCCGTAGCCCTGCGTTCTGAACTTTGCTCAGGCGGCTTGTGTTGGTTGCTGATGCCGTGGCCCAGGCAGTGCTGCCATACTCCAGGGTTGGCCTGACAGTTCCAGTGTACACCCTCTGCAGTATGCTGCTGTTGGCACCCCAAGAGGTCCCGGCGAGTTTTTTCAGGATGGCCAGTTTTCTGGTTGCTCGTCTCTCGATGTCCTTGAGATGGGGGTTCCATGTCAATCGCTTGTGGACCTTCACACCCAGGTACATTGACGTGTCATCCTGTTCCGAGATGTTCCTCCAGATACTGTTTTGTTTCGGTTCCCGAAGGAAATAAATCATTTCAATTTGATTTAAGATATAGGTTACGTACACTGAAAGAGAACAGCGAATTTTTTATTTTTTTTTATTTTTTTTTTTTACTTAAACTTTAACATCACGTTGGTTACCTTTACACTGATTTGAGAACTGACAGGTTGTCAGGCCTGGAATGGCCCCTTTGAGGTCGGCTGGGCTATGAGCAAAATGACTTGATTTGATTTGTCAAGCCGACAACGACAGCACACTGTCAAAACACGAAGAAATTCACACAACACTCCTCCACACTCACAAAACAAATGTAGTCACATTTTCCAACGAAGCAGAAATTTTCACACCTGATTAAAAGATCTAAAAGACCTACTTCGCTTATTCATTTAAGTCAAAAAGAATTTGGCCACGGCGTTGTACTCGTAGCATTCAATACATGCTACTGCACAGTGGTTACGAGACCGAAGATCACATTACCTAGACTGTAGCCTATGCCACTCAAAACGATATGAAACAACATGCACGAACATAACTTCGACTCCCACCCCTAGAGTGCAATGTGTAGATAAGACTAATGTGCTTTTCTGCGCGTTCGTCTGAAAACGTTCCATCATTATTTTTCCTTAATAAGAATCTCTGTTCGTATGTTTTTCAATGGAATGGAATTCAGCCTTGTCGTACAAACCGTAACAGCAGATTTATTAGTAAAGTAAGAAACACTTGCACACAGGCACTTGTTGCTCACAGACACACACAATGGCAAGCAGGCAGTTAGGCAGAAACAAAGACAACGAACATGTGATGAAGCTTGCATAAAGCAAGGGTATTGCAGTGCGTGACTTTCTCACTGATTTTTCTGTATGAAATTCAAGCTGGTCTTCTCCAGGACAGCGCATCGCCGCTGTACAGCGCCACCCTTTTTTCCTGTCTGCATGTCCAAGAGTGTTTTTTTTCGGCCTGAATTTTGCGAGAAATTACGTTTCTTGCCTAGGTTCTTCCGTGTGCATCAAGTGAATAACGCATGGTAATAATGGGTACGTGGTGTTTCGTTTCAATCAAAAGACGGAATCACAGATAAGTAATGAAGGTCAAATGAAATAGGGTGTAAAGCCCCATCATTGTGGAAATGGAACCCGCGACACTCGCATCCGAGCGCCCTACCATTACTTGCGACTGCTGGGATGCATTTAAATCACTTTAACGTCCAGTGGGCGTTTGAATGTACCTGTGTTGGCCCTCTTTTGCTGTTTAAATGTTATTATAGCTCCGATTTGCCTGATCCAACACACCTGCACTGTGAGTTGTCCACGTGACCATAAATCCACGTCCCTCCACTCCCCCATCCGAAAAGAACTGCAGGAAGAGTTGTCCATGGCTGGAGGTTATGTCCGGGGGGCTGTACTTCCCACAGAACGTGCCCAGTTCGGCGGCTGTCTCGTCTCCCCCGTCATACACCGTAAGACTGTCGCTGGTGCAGCTGCAATATGCTACTGCTTTTTAATGTTGCAGAGGACCAAGTACGAACATTCTGAATATTCCATATCTTGGTCTGTCTATGGTATTACCCACAGCACTGAAAAACAAAGCAACAACAACACACAAAAAAATATATTGAAGTCCTTCACGAACTGAGCATTTGCAAAAACTATCCTTGTAAAATAAGGACATGTTTCGTCCAAACTTTATACGTTTAGGCCAGATATCTGATAAAAGTAACCCCTGGCCAGTATGAACTAAAAAGCAGTTGATAACGGGAAAGTACGGTAGTGTTTCCTTTAAAACAGTCTCTTGCAGGCATGTCGCGTACAAATTCCAGTGACAAATGTCCTCAAACTCGCATGAGGATTCTGTCAAACATCTTTGGCTTTGTAGTCAGTCCAAGATCAACCAAACTGAATTGACACCCAGGTGTGAATGGGTACCGGACAGGTTGGGGACGTTTAAAACGGCAGAGGGAGACGTTTGGGCCAAGCCTTCCTATGCCGATCCCTTGACAGTTGGTGTATTTGAATTCACTGCATCAATTGGTGTAAAAGACTATGGGACCATTTACATTCTAAAACTTATACAAACCCCATACTCCTCCCGTTTTTGCCACTTTCTTTGCATCCACACTCCTCAGGCTCTCCGGCTTCACACCTCTACAACCTCACCCCTTTTCCTCTCTAAACCTCTACACCCTAATCCCTTTTTCTCTCTACACCTCTACACCCTCATCCCTTTTCCTCTTTACACCTCTGCAACCTCATCCCTTTTCCTCTTTACACCTCTACAACATAATATCTTTTCCTCTTTACACCTCTACACCCTCATCCCTTTTCCTCTTTACACCTCTACACCCTCATCGCTTTTCCATTTTGTACCTCTACACTCTCATCCCTTTTCCTCTTTACACCTCTCCCTTTTCCACTTTACACCTCTACACCCTCATCCCTTTTCCACTTTACACCGTCATCCCTTTTCCAATTTACACATGTACACTCTCATCCCTTTTCCATTTTACACCTCTACACCCTCATCCCTTTTCCATTTTACACTTCTACACCGTCATCTCTTTTACACCTCAACACCGTCATCCCTTTTCCACTTTACACCGTCATCTCTTTTCCACTTTACACCTCAACACCGTCATCCCTTTTCCTCTTTACACCTCTACACCCTCATCCCTTTTCCTCTTTACACCTCTACACCCTCATCCCTTTTCCACTTTACACCTCTACACCCTCATCCCTTTTCCTCTTTACACCTCTACACCCTCATCCCTTTTCCACTTTACACCTCTACACCCTCATCCCTTTTCCTCTTTACACCTCTACACCCTCATCCCTTTTCCACTTTACACCCTAAACCCTTTTCCTCTTTACACCTCTACACCCTCATCCCTTTTCCTCTTTATACCTCTACACCCTCATCCCTTTTCCACTTTACACCCTAAACCCTTTTCCTCTTTACACCTCTACACCCTCATCCCTTTTCCACTTTACACCCTCATCCCTTTTCCTCTGTACACCTCTACACCATCATCCCTTTTCCACTGTACACCTCTACACCCTCATCCTTTTTCCATTTTATATCTCTACACCTTCGTCCCTTTTGCACTTTGCACCTCTAAATCATCCCTCATTTTACCTCTACACCTCATCCCTTTTCGTCTGTACACCTCTATACCCTAATCCATCATTACACCTCTACACCCTCATCCCTCAATACACCTGTGCACCCTCATCCCTCCACCACTTTGCACCTCAACACTCTCATCTCTCACCTCATCCTTCTACCACTTTAAACCTCTACACCCTCATCCCTCACTATACCTGTGCACCCTCATTCCTCCACCACTTTGCACCTCTGTACCCTCATTCCTTTTTACAGCTCTACACCCTCATCCCTCATTACACCTCTACACCCTCCTTCCTTTTTACATCTCTACACCCTCATTACACCTGTACACCCTAATCCCTCCACCACTTTGCACATCTACACCCTCATCCCTCATTACACCTCTACACCCTCCTTCCTTTTTACATCTCTACACCCTCATTACATCTCTACACCCTCATCCCTCCACCACTTTGCACCTGTACACCCTCACCCTTCCACCACTTTGCACCTGTACACCCTCACCTTTGCACCTGTACACTCTCATCCCTCCACCACTTTGCACCTGTGCACCCTCATTACACTTTACACCTCTACACCTTCAGCCGCTCTTCCTCTTTACTCTCCACGTCCTCAAACTCTTTGCTTCTTCCTCACACTTCAAGTCACCTTCGTCCCAAGCATTCCCCTTTCAACCCATGGCCTGACTGGTCTCCGGGACCCACCTGGGCGAGGCCTCCAGCATGAAGTCGTGGAAGTGGAGGACGAGGAAGGTGTGTAGCGGGGCCAGCAGACGCCAGGCGCAGTGGGAGGAGGGGGGGTAGTGGGCCGAGGTGGTCAGGCTGTAGCCTGGTGATGTTAGCTGACCTGATGCTCCCTGCAACACCGTCACCTCCCGGCACGGCGACAACCCTGTCAGCGGCGTGGTCGCGACGGTGGTGGTTGTGGGGGTGGGGGTGGTATGTGGGTAGGTGGGTGGCGAAGCTGTAGAAAGATGTTTCCGTGAAGACGTGAACAGATCAAACAGTTTAACTGTAGCGAGGATTATGACAACGGTGAATTAAGACACTGATGATGGAAATTGGTGATGTGCACAAAGCTGTACTCGTTGATGTGACGACGGTGGTGACGACGACAACGATGGGTTGTGGACAAAGACAATAAAAGACTGTTCTTTGTTATATAAAGTTTGATGACGATAATGACAATAATGATGATGGATGGGAAAACTTAATGGCAATGATGATATATTGTGATGTATTTTATTTTTATTTCTTTTTTTTTTTTCATTTCTCATTTTAACCTATTCATGTTTTTAATTATCTATCCAACCCGTTTATTTACTTACTTATCTATCTATTTAGTTAGCTATATATTGATCAACTTATTAATGCATCTTATTTTGCTTCGTATTTTATTTCATTTTATTTTCCCCGGCCCAAGGCCTGACAAAGCGCGCTGAGTAAGGCTGCTGGGCAGGCATCTACTTAGCAGATGTGGTATAGCGTATATGGATTTTTTCCGAACGCAGTGACGCACCCTTGAGAAACTGAACTGAACTAAACTGATGATGATGACGATGATGCTAAAGATGATAACGATGATGACGACGACGACAGCGGCGAGTATGTAATGATAATTACGATTGAGTAAACATTTCTCCAAGAAAAAAATGATATTAGTGATGATCGATAAGCTAGGCTTAATAGGAAAATGAGAACAAGTGACAGGAAAAAAACAAAAACCAAAAGAGAGAAAACATTCACAACGAAGTCAAACATTGTTTTATGTTGTTTGATAGTCCAAAGCTTCTGTACTTCAGTTGTAAGGATGCAGCAAGGCACAGGCTGTGAGAAGGAAGAATTGGAGCGAAGAAGCGGATCAGGGCTGCTCTCTCTCTGTGTGTGTGTGTGTGTGTGTGTGTGTGTGTGTGTGTGTGTGTGTGTGTGTGTGTGTGTGTGTTTGAGTGTACTTGTATGTGCGCGCGTCTATGTGTGTGTGTATGTGTGTGTGTGTGTGTGTGTGTGTGTGTGTGCGCGCGCGCGCGCGTGCGTGTGTGTGTGCGTGCGTGTGTGCGTGCGTGCGAGTGTGTGTGTGTGTGTGTGTGTGTGTGCGTGCTTGCCAGCGAGTGGGTGTGTGTACCTGTGTACGTGTGGGTACTTGCGTGCAATTGTGTGTGCATGCGTCTATGTGTGTGTTCGTTCTTTTGTTTAGCGTCTTTTCACTATCAGTGATATTAGATGTTAAAAAAAAAAAAGAAAAAAAAAGGGGGGGGCGGGGGGGGGGGGGGGGGCATGGGGTATAACTAACATGCAATAACATTTAACAGTAACAATTCAATAATAATAATTATAATAATCAGAAACCATTAACACAATTCTGAAGTGCATTAAAGGAATGTAGAAATAGGGCTATGAACTAATGCCTGTGAAAGTTCGACCATAAGAACCTCGTCAGAAATAACTTTACAGAAATCATCTGCAGAATTATTATTCTCTTTGAAATACTTTGGCAAGAAGGTACGTAACTGCTGGCAGTGAAACAAACAATGATGCAAGCTGAACTGCTTACCACAGATGCATGTAACATTTTTACTATACTTTATCTTCAGCGCATCAAGTTTTATACGGAAGAAAGTAGAGGTTATTAATCTTGTATAGCAAGCTGATGGATTCGGTATCTTTTCTTTAATAATATTCTCGGGGAATAATGTTCCTTTATGGTTTAAAAACTTTAACTTCCATCGGTTATGAAATCGACCCCATGCTGATTTTTCTAACAAAGTGTATGCCTTTTTTACGGAGAGACGGACATGTATTTTTGTCGATTTTTCTGAATCTTGCGCTCCTCTTTTAGCTGCTTTATCAACAGTTTCATTGCCAAGAATGCCCACATGAGAAGGCACCCAACAAAAACTGACATCAGTCCCTTTAATCCTTAAACAATGTACCAAATGATTTGCCTCAATAACTAAGTCAGGTCTTGTTTCAAGGCTGAATAATTCTAGAGCATAAAGTACTGATTTGGAATCAACAAGAATGCTATTTTCGAGAAAACTATTTGATGGCTCACTAAGTAGTTCAGAGCTTGTACAATAGCAATTAGCTCAGCTGTGAATATGGAAAGGTGTTTTCCAATAAAGTAAGATTTTTCAACTTTAAAGGCAGGAATATAGAAAGCCGCACCAGCGTTTTTGTCATCAAGAACAGATCCATCTGTAAATATATGGAGATGATTCTGATATTTTTCTGTTATATGAATTCTGGCAGTACTTGTCGTGATATTGATGTTTTCTTCCTTTTTTGTTTCAGAATAAGTGATATCAAAATCCGCTTTCAACATTTCCCAAAAAGGAACAGGAGAATGATGTGGTTTTGCAGCTAACTCTTTCATGTTAACTTCAGATTTTTTTTAACAGATTTGAAATGTAAGTTGCAACTGTTTCTTGTGATGAAATGGCTTTAGCTCTTTTAGGAAAATCAATGTCTGATCTTACTGTCAGTTCATCAGCAATGAAATTTTTTGGCATTGAAGTGTACCTCACAGCGAATTTTGCTGTTGCTAACTCACGATGTTCATTTAAGAGAAGAATTCCGGCTGTTTTGTATGTTTCCTGACTGGATACATGAGAGGGCACTCCGAGGGCAATTTTGATAGCCTTACAGTCTACACTTTGAATCTTTTGTAATAGATATTTAGGTGCACTGAAAAATATTTCTTGTGTATAGGTTATCTTAGATCTTACAAGGGCCATGGCAAGATGAATCAATGTTTTTGTATCCATTCCCCAGGGTAAGTGGCTTATAATTTTCATAAAATTGATACTTTTCCTTGCCTTTGTTAAGATGTAATCAAAGTGAATGTTCCATGTCAGCTTTGAAGTAAGATAAACGCCTAAAAACTTCACTACCTGTTTATAATCAATGACGTCACCAAGTAATTTAAAAATGGGTGTGCTAGATGGGTTACCACCTGAATTAAACAACATCATACATGTTTTTTCAGTCGACAAAGCTAGACCATTTTCAAACATACAGTTACCAATGTTATCGAGATCAGACTGATACAAACGACGTATGTAATTCTGTGCTCTTTGTGGGGTTGACTTTTTTAGATTGACACCAATCCACATACATATATCATCAGTATACTGTACTAAAACTACACGATTTGACAATGCCTTTGGTAGATCCTGAATAAGAATATTAAAGAGAATAGGGGCTATAACTGAGCCCTGTGGAATTCCCATGTCAAGTTTATGTGGCAAAGAATAATGTGTTCCCACCCTTGCTTGAATAATTCTATTAGATAAAAAGCTTTTAATATACTCATAAAGATTACCAGATATTCCAACTTATTTCAGTTTGAATAAAAGACGTTTGTGCCAAACCTGATCGTAGGCTTTTTTTACGTCAAAAAACGTTGCGAGGACACTTTTTCTGCAAGCAAACTGATGTTTTATTTGAGTTGTAATCTTTACTAGGTGTTCGACCGTTGATCTTCCTTTTCTAAATCCAACCTGGTTCACTGGAATGATATTGTATTTTTCGCAGTAAGTTATAATTCTGAACAGGACTATTTTTTCCATCAATTTACAGACATGCGAGGTCAAAGCAATAGGCCTGTAACTATTTTTTTTTATTATTACGTTTAGGTTTTCCTCCTTTTAAAACCGGTACAACTATTGATGTTTTCCATATCTGTGGTACAGTTCCAGATGTCCAACATTTCTGATATATTTTGTGTAGGAAAACGATACAATTTTTTGGGATGTGTTTTAGCATCACATTCGATAGTGCATCGATGCCAACTGAACTTTTTTTTATTGCCAAGGGAAGCTATAGCGGTTTGTAACTCCTCATATGTAATAGGAGAATTAAACCACAAGTCATTTTGCGGAATGGGATCACTGTATAAAGCACTATTTTCTTCCCTGTCTCTGTGTGTTTTACACGCAGGTGATAAGCCTTCGTATTTGCTATTTTTCGCAAACATTTCAACAAAGATTTCTGCCTTTTCCTGATCTGATAGAAACTTGTTTTGTGAGTCATTTGATATTGGGCAACTTGGTAACTTTATTCCATTTTTCATTTCTTTCATTTTTGTCCAAACTTTATTAAAGTCTTTATGATCTGAAATTTCTTGTGAACAAAATGATTACCAATGATCTTTTTTAGCTTGGGCTACAGTCATATTACTCTGAGTGTTTGCTTTCTTCATTTCTTTGTGGTTTGGGGGCTTACTGTCCGCGAGGTAGTTCTTAAATGTTTCTTTCTTGTAATTAACTGCCTTTTCACATGCATCATTCCACCAGACATTGCCTGAACGGTCACCTGACTTCACAGCCTTTACTTTTGGGATCGACATATCAGCTGCTGATAACACAGCTTCTGTAAAATTTGAATACATTACATCTACACTCTCATTCTCAAGTTTTTCAAAATCATGAGAGGTAAGAATGTTTTGAAATAAATCCCAATTTGCATTTTTATATTTATATTTTGGAATTATGTCGACGTTATTATCAGGCTGATTATCATCATCAGCGATTGTAATGATGATAGGCACATGGTCACTTCCCAATGTGTCTTTATGTGTTTCCCAGGTACATGATGGGACTAGCTCCGGGGATATTAGTGTCAGGTCAATTGCTGTTGGTCTGTGTTTTGAGACGTCAGGAATTCTAGTAACACTACCATCATTCATAAGATAAAAGGGGCTGTCAGTGATGTTTTCTATTAACCGATTGCTTGTCACAGTTTTACAGTCCTTTTCCCAGAATGGAGCGTGAGCATTGAAATCACCAGCTATTACCCATTTACCAGGCTGTTGTTCTTGTAATGTTCTAACCCACTCTGTATTTCGATCGTTTGGACCTTTAGGAAGATAAACGGAAAGTACGTTAAGAATGAGCTTGTTGCTAAATTTTACTGTAGCTGCACAAGAGTGTATGTCAAAGCTTGCAATAGATTTTAAAACAGGAGACTCACATAGATTATACTGTAATTCCCTAAGTATATAAATAGCAGTACTTAACTTCTTGCCCTCGTTCGCAGTTTCATATACTGGTGGAAAATAATAATTTGGAAGTTTGGGAAGCTTACATGCACTGATATTAAGTGACTACAGAATCAAAACATCACACATACTTGATGCTAGAAAATGTTTCAAATAGGTCAGGTTAGATAGAATAGATCTGCAGTTCCACTGGAGCAGCCTAATTTGCAATTGCGTTTGTTTTTTCATTACTGATTATCTTTCCTATCAGATAGGAATATAATGTTATTAATACTATGAATAAATCAAACTGTATGGTGGTGAAAATAAACAGTAAATGAAAGGAAACTGGGAAACAAAAATAATAGTCTAAATATTGTCAACAAAAAATGCACTTGCGAACGGCAGGAAGAAAGGTCACTCAGCAAAACAAGAATATCGCTCAGCACAAAAGTTTATCAGTGCCAGGCAGAAGTTGACGCAAATGTTAATAGAACACTGGCCAGTCCATCAGTGCGTTGTAAGGATTGTACCAGCCGTGATGAAAGGGGGCGGGGTTCTGGTGATGGTGGAACCTGGCTCTGCGTGTTGATTTCTTCGGTGTTTCCCAGAGAAGATCTCGAACATGTCGCCCGATGTTTCCTGCGAGGATGCTGGCTTCTCTGCCGTTGGGGTGGACAGCGTCTCTGAGGGCGTTGGTCTTGAGGTTGTCGTTCTTTATAAATGATATGGTTTTTTTTCGTCAAACAGTTCCGAAGCCACCACTGCGTTGAACAGTTGTCTCTTGACCTCCAGTTTTTAATCTTTGACAGTGGTTGCTGAACTTACGATGAACTTTGTTGTTGGATTTTTCTTTGCAGTGTCTTTCAATGTTGAGGTAAAGAAATTACTGACTTCTGTTGTATCTTTTGATCTTAAGTCGTTGATGCCACAATGAATGACAACAGCTTCAGGCTTTTTCTCTGTGGTGGTGACAGCTTGAAGTAAATTTCTGGTTTCAGACACTGTGTGGGTTTTTTGCATGGAGGCTTTGAAGTGGTATGATCTGCCCAGTCTGTTTTCCTGCACACGGAATCATGGAGAATTATTACCTTGGGTAATTCCCCATTTTCTTCTTTCTGTGCAGAATATGTACTTCCAGACTTTGTACTTTTTACGTCATCCATCGTCTTTTCGTCACAAGACGTCACCGATTTTTCAACCTCTTTTTTCTTCTTTTGAAGGGCAGTTTTGTCTTGGTGGCTTGCTCGTTTTTTGTCTGCTGCCGGGTTCTCTGGTGAGGAAACTGGCCACGTCGGCGTAGGTAGGTGTAGGGCTGGGGCTGGGGCTAAGACTGGGGCTTTCAGTTTGTGTTGCCTGTGTTGTCATGGAAACAGGTTCCATTCTGCAACGTTTTGTTGGCTCTTGTTGTCCCCGTACAGTTGCTTCCAGGGAAGAGACACGATCACACAAAACCATTATTATTTTTCTTAGATCCATGATCGTGTCGGACATCTCGGGAATGGAACTGAGATTGCTCATCGGTCTTGT
>NC_134876.1:38381824-38403725 GCF_041734735.1 Babylonia areolata
TAAGGCTCCCCATATTTCAGATCCATAAAGCTGAGTTGGCTTTATTTGGGTGTCAAACATGGTTAAAAAGATACCAGAAGTGACGTCCCCCAAACTTTCCAATTCCAACAAGGTTTTGAATATTTATATTATGCCTAGTTGCTTTCGCAGTCTGTTCTTTCATTGTGAGCGAGAAGCTTACACGGGTAGTTAGCCAAACACCTAAACATTTATATGAGTTTGCAATTTTCAGTTCGATTTTTCGTGGTTTGAAATGTCGCCTCCATTTCTGAACAAAAACATACGAGATCAGTGTTTACTGATTCATCCAGAATTTCTGCATTTTTTTCTCAGCAAGTCCAATTGATTTTGAAGACCTTTCAATGTATATGATAATAAGGCAACATCATCCGCAAACAGAATAATAAACAATTCCATAATATCAGGATGGAGCTGTACACCATGTTTACTGCTGTGGGTTATGTCGACTGGCAATTCATTTATTGGCGTTGAAACAGTGATTAACGTGTATTTTCTCCTTGTTTCAAATCTCTCTCTGACAGGAAAAGAGATCTGTGAATCATCCGCTGTTGCCACATCTTGCACAAGCCTTTGCCACTTTGTAAATGTTTTGAATGGCCCTTAGCATTTTCCGGTTATCCATTTTTAATCAGGATGCGCCATGATTTAGCATGGAAAATAAGATCAAAGGCTTTAGAAAAGTCACTAAATGCTACATACAGGTTTGGTTTTGTCACAAAATAGATGTTTCTGGACTGCAGCAAATAAAGTAAATCCGCAATCTTTTTCTAAACCCGTCCTGTTCTTCACCGATGATGTCATTGTCTTTTATCCATTTAACCAGTCGTTTATCAAACAAGGGTTCCTTTGAAATTTTCTTCAAATTCGTCTTCTGCTGCTTTCGTATTGTGGCATCTTTAACACCTCCAAATGAAATGAACACATGACAAAAATGATCGTACCACTTCAGTGAAGTTATTTCATTATATATAACCGTTTTCCTACTGACTGATCTAACAGTTGCTCAAAACATTTTGCAGTCTTTTCTTTATTCTTTCAATTGTTGCGGATTCCTTTCTTCGAAACCTTTTCCCTTCTCCTTCCTTAATTCAATATGTTTTCTTTCTTCTACATAAATGTTTTCGCTTCTGTTATTGCTTTAGGTTTTTAGTTGTTTGGATATTTGGATATATCTCCAAGCCTGTTTTTGTTGTGTGTGTGTTTTTTTGTTTTTTTTAATCCAATGTCAAACCATTCATTGGCTGTTTTCTTCTTTCCGCCTGCTGTCCTAACAATGCATGCAGCAACTCAGAGCTCCATATAAATTTTTTACATTCAATGTTGAACCATTCATCGACTATATTCTTCTTTCTGCCCACAGTCCTGACAAAGCATGCAGCAGCTCCATAAAAAAGCACTGTCAAAGAGCTTAATATATTTGTTAATGTATGATTGTATCCATACACATTTCAAACTCACCAGAATTCCTCGCCACACTGAGCCACAAATGGTACAACGTTTTTGGCTTCCTTGAGGTTGCACTGTGCCAAGGCGGGAGATGATTTAGCTTTTCATAAATTTCCTGTATCGGTAGTCTCCGCGGCTGTTGCACCAAAGTGCTGCAACTGATATGTGTGAAAGGTTGTGTCGTCTGGAGCTGAAGTGGTTTGCTACTGGAGTATCTTTTTTGGCAATTATGTTGGCAAGTATGCATGTAAGTGTATCAGGGACAACATCCTTGCCAAAAAGACATTCCAGTTGGAAACCACTTCAACTCCAGACACCAAAACCTTTCACACATATCAGGAGCAGCACTTTGGTGCAACAGTCGTGGAGACTGCATATACAGGAAATCTAAGGAAAGCCAAATTATCTCGCCTTGGAACAGTGCAATCTCAAGGAATCAATGTCAAAGAGTGACACCAGGTTAACTCCCTTCCCCTTCCTTTACCTTTCCTTCCCCTTCCTTTTCTCCCATTCCCCACCCTCCCTTCCCATTAACACACACACACCCCTCTCTTCCGCCCCCCCTTTTCTCCCATTCCCCTCCCTCCCTTCCCATTGTCACACACACACCCCTCTCTTCCTTCCCACCCACCCCCTCTGTTTTCCCATTCCCCTCCCTCCCTTCCCATTGACACACACACCTCCCTCTCTTCCTTCCCACCCACCCCCTCTGTTCTCCCATTCCCCTCCCTCCCTTCCCATTGACACACACACCCCTCTCTTCCTTCCCACCCCCCCACCCCCCCCCCCTCTGTTCTCCCATTCCCCTCCCTCCCTTCCCATTGACACACACACACCCCTCTCTTCCTTCCCACCCACCCCCTCTGTTCTCCCATTCCCCTCCCTCCCTTCCCATTGACACACACACCCCTCTCTTCCTTCCCACCCACCCCCTCTGTTCTCCCATTCCCCTCCCTCCCTTCCCATTGACACACACACCCCTCTCTTCCTTCCCACCCACCCCCTCTTTTCTCCACCCACCCCTCTTTTCTCCCATTCCCCACCCTCCCTTCCCATTGACACATACACCCCTCTCTTCCTTCCCACCCACCCCCTCTTTTCTCCCATTCCCCACCCTCCCTTCCCATTGACACCCCCCCCCCTCTCTTCCTCCCCCCCCTCTTTTCTCCCATTCCCCTCCCTCCCTTCCCATTGACACACACACACACACACCCCTCTCTTCCTTCCCACCCACCCCTTCTTTTCTCCCATTCCCCTCCCTCCCTTCCCATTGACACACACACACCCCTCTCTTCCTCCCCCCCTCTTTTCTCCCATTCCCCACCCTCCCTTCCCATTGACACACACACACACACACCCCTCTCTTCCTTCCCACCCACCCCTTCTTTTCTCCCATTCCCCTCCCTCCCTTCCCATTGACACACACACACCCCTCTCTTCCTCCCCCCCCCCTCTTTTCTCCCATTCCCCTCCCTCCCTTCCCATTGACACACACACCCCTCTCTTCCTTCCCACCCACCCCCTCTTTTCTCCCATTCCCCACCCTCCCTTCCCATTGACACCCCCCCCCCCCTTCTCTTCCTTCCCACCCACCCCCTCTTTTCTCCCATTCCCCTCCCTCCCTTCCCATTGACACACACACACCCCTCTCTTCCTTCCCACCCACCCTTCCTTTTTTCCGCCCTTGCACCCCACCCTCCTCCTCCTCCCACCCCATCTCCTCCAACAAATCAGTGAGTTGAACCGTATTTTAGCCACTGAGATGTACTCACCTCTTCAGTCCAGACTACTATGGCCTGCCAACACCTCTTGACAAAGATTTTATGACTAGAAACGTCGCTTTTTGCTTCATCTTAAGGTATCTTTGATTTCAAAACATCTTTTATCATTTTTAACTACTCACACACATACTAGGACATCAGTAAGACTACCAAAGAGACAGACAGACAGACAGAGGTAGACAGAGACAGAAACAGAGAGACAGTGGAATGCTGGTGGAGTGACCAAGTGAAGGGACTTTTCATTTACTTTTTTCTTTTGATGATGCTGTTGGCAAGTGGTTAAGGCTCTGGACAACACTTTGAAAGGTTGCGGCCAAAGGCAATGGACAGCTTCTTTCCCTTTACAATGTGTGACAACACAATGCCTTTTACTACTTGTTAAAGGAGCAAACGAATATGCAAAATGGACTTTAAATGATTGCCTTTATATAACAAAACCTTTGCATGTATCTGTTTATTTTCATTTTTATTCTGTGGTTGTGGGGCAACCGCTAATGCTGTGTACACCAGTTTGCTAAACATTGAGGCTGTGAACATTGCTCTCCATTATTAAATTGCGAGTTGATTAAACGAATACGAACAGTTTTCCGTTTTGCAGTAAATTTTTAACAATGGATTTGTTTTTCTTCGAAGGCTTTGGCAATGGTAAAGGCCATTAACAACAGTACGGCTAACGCTGAGTCTGTGGATAATGCCTTTTTAATTTTTATTGGCAGTGAAGACCATACGAATGCTCACAGTTAACAATCAATGGGTCCCTTTAAAATACTTGTGTTCTATCTTTTTTTGTTTGTTTGTTTGTTTTAAGGCTGTGGACCTTCTTAAGACTGGACAACAATTCGCCAAACGATATGGCTGTGGACAACTTCTTTCGTTCGCAGTGATTTTCAAAACTATTTTTATTGCTTCTAAAGATTAATTACCAAACCTATACGCTCAGTTAACGTTTACTGCTTTCTCTTCAAGGGAAAAAAAGAGCAAGGCTATGGATAACAGAAAAAACATAACCGAAAAATGCAGGTTATGGATAACAGTTAAGGCTGCATCCCCTGTCTCTGTGGTAGTTAAGGTCAAAGTGGCGGGCCTCCTCATACGTCTGGTTCCAACCCCAGGAAAGGTCCCCTCCTCCGTAAGACCTCAGCAACACTTTCGTGGACAGATCTGGCAAGGTGTTCGTAGAAGTCAAGCCACAGTGTCAATGGCTGATGCGCCGATCAGTGTGCGTCACGATGTGGTGGTGCAAAATCATTTCTAAACGACCTGGTTCTCAGGTGGGGCGTCTGCTTAGTAGAGGAGCTACCTAAGTTTATCAGCTTTTGAACCACGAGATTTGTCTCATTTTGGCAATGATTTTTAAAATCTTTCCTTATGAACCATTTTTTCTTTGATTACACAGGCTCTATTTTAAAAGAAAAAGAACGAAAGAAAGGGAATGATCAAAGCACAGCAGGAACAATACATAAATGCAGTTAGTAATAACGACCAAAAACAAACAAACAAAAACAAAAAACAAAAACAACAACAACAACATAACATGTCATTTACTCATGGAATAAAACATTTCATTATGCACATGTCATTTACTCAAGAAAAAACAACATTCTATTATGCACAATTTTCATTTTTCCTAGTTTGTATCTAAAGGAAAATTCTTACGCCAAAAAACAAGAACAACTTTTTTATTTATTATTTTTTTTAACTTCTATTCTTTATCTATAGCAATACAGAAAGCACGGTCTATCAGACTTTCTCAGCTTACGCGTGTTCAGACACTCTTTTTCGTCCTCCCCGTCGCCACAGTTGTTGTAGCCATCGCACACCACCTGCATGGTGATGCAAATCCCGGTGCTGTTGCACTTGACCTCGCCAGGGGCACAGGTGGGGACAGTGACACGGGGGGTGCTGACACTGACTGTGTATTGTCATGAGGGAGCAGGGGGTGAGCTGGGATCGAGGGGTGATCATAATTATGGAAAAACACGAGACATTTCAAATACCCTTTGTTCAAAATCGAGGAGAGAGAGAGAGAGAGAGAGAGAGAGAGAGAAGAAGAAGAAGAAGAAGAAGAAGAAGAAGAAGAATTCGTTTTTTTTCTGAGGGTAATGAATTAAACATACTTTCTTTTTATCCAACCCATGAAAAACAACAACAAAAAAACAACAACAAAACAAATGATAATGATAACAATAAAAAAGAAGGAAAAAATAGAAGTGAACAAACAAAAGAAATATTGTATTGTATTGTATTACTTCTTTTTGTTGTTGTCAAAACAGATTTCTCTGTGTGAAATTCGGGCTGCACTCCCCAGGGAGACCGCGTCGCTACACTGAGAGCGCCGCTCATTTTTTTGTATTTCTTCCTGCCTGCAATTTTTATATGTTTCTCCTATCAAAGTGGATTTTTATACAGAATTTTGCCAGGGACAACCCTTTTCATGCCGTGGGTTCTTTTACGTGCGCTTAGTGCATCCTGTACACGGGACCTCGGTTTATCGTCTCATCCGAATGGCCGTCAAGGAAAACATATCAAAGACGAAAAGAAGAAAGGGAGATAGATAGATAGATAGATAGATAGACAGACAGATAGATAGGGACATACAGACACAGACAAATAGGCAGAAAGAGAGAGAGAGAGAAAGAGAGAGAGAGAGAGAGAAGAAGAAGAAGAAGAAGAAGAAGTTGGTTCGTTTGAAACGTCATGAATCTTGGATGACAGTCTTGAGGATGGATTCTACGATCTGTATGGTCTGAGGAATTATCATAGTATCGAGGAGGGGGGATATCTTCATTCTCATTGGTACCTGAAACAAGGGTTGGTAAATGAAAAACAGAAGGGGGTGGAAAGCTGGGTGCAGAGCATAGGTGTCGAGGCCTCCTCCCCGAGAAATCACTGGACTGGGGTGGAGGGTATCCTTGTTCGGGTGGGTCCCTAAAGTTGACAGTTCTTGTTTGTTGTCTGATTGTCATTCAGCAAGGGTGCATAGAAGTTGGAGAAGTACGTGTCCTGGGATGAGAAGCGAGCAGGCTGGGGACGCCTACTGTAGATGGTAGGGAGAGGACGGGACCAGCTGCCGAGGAATGAGTGTCACAGTATGGGTCTGAGTGAGTTATATTCCTGTCGTTGTTAACATCATGAGGCGGGGCAACAGACACTTGGGCGTTCTTCGTTCCAGTCTGGTAGTACCCCTGTGGCTTGGATGGGTCAGGTTGGAATAGAGGGCAAGGCGGGAGGCTCCAGATTTGGCCATAAATGTACTGATGTTGTCAATGCAGGAGACATTTTTCAGGTGACGACAGACTGCTTGGGTGTTCCTATTTGAGGGCAATATGGCATTGTTCAGATGGTGACAACCTCTAGCCGAAACAATGGAACTCATGTTGACAGAGGATTGTGGAAATGAGAACAGGTATTGCTGGATGAGGTCAGTCCACTGTTCTTCTGTGACTGGGTCTGACTGACAACTGTTGCCACCGGCATGGACAATAACACATTTGATTTGTGTCAGGACTGGTCCAGAACGAAGCCATGAAAGCAGATACATAATGTTCATACATGGTACACAAACCTTGAAGAAGTCATCGCTCTGTGGTGCCAGTCTGGAAGGATCAGTGTATCGGATGACAGAATCACCAACAAACACATTGTAGCCCTGTCAGGAACGAAAAGCTTGGATAAGGTCTCTTTGGGGGACAGCAGTTGGGACCTTTGAGGAGTGTTCGGGATTGTTAGGTTTGTTGCATTGGTCGGTAGATTTTGGTTGTAGATTTGATACACTGTCGACTTCGTGTGGTAGCTTTAAACAAGTGCCTAAGTCAGACAGAACTTCGAAGCGATTTGCAACGGGGATCCTGGTTCCAGTATCTTAAATGTCAGATTCCGAAGTTTCTAGTCAGAGGGGGTTGATCGGAAGATTTGTTAGAGACGTCACTCTGGTCCGACAGGTCGGCCGACTGTTTGACGGAATGCGTCTTGGAGCGACTCAGCACATTGGTCCGTCTGTGGGGGAGGGTACTCAGGGGACATGGTGCTCTTTTCTTCGGAAGGTGAGAGTGTTGTTTGCGTGACCGCTGTTGTTGTATGTTTCGGACTGGACCGAACTGTGAGTGTATTGTTCAAGTTGAGTTTTGATCGAATTATTTTCTCTTACCAGCTTTGTGTTATCTTCGAGTTCTTCCATTTTGGTATTCAATGTTCCAAACTCCAAGAGAAGAGAGCTGTATTTTTCATAAATGTTCACACGCAACTCTTTTTTGTTTTTTTTTGCAGGGGTTGTGATGACGAAAGTCTTTTGCTGCACCTGTTTATGCCAGAAGAAAACAGAACTTTCCTCTTCTAATGACGAATTTTTTCCCAAACAGGAGTAGTTCCTTTGTCCTTGTTTTCTTGTGTCATCCCATTTTCTGTCTGCAAGGTTACTGTTGGAGAGGGAGAAGGAGAATCGTTTTCTGATCAGAACTTTTTGCGGCGTCCACCATTTCACTGGACAACAACAGAAGAAACGTGGTCGGAAATCTTACTGTGGGAATGCAGACCACTTAAATCAATGGAAGGAGCCTGAAGAGTTGGGGTTCCAGAGAGCCTTTTGATAAAAGACATAGGTGTATCGAGAAGTGATTTTCTTCGTTTATATTGCATATAAAATCGTCAGCAAAATGCTTGATCTTTCCACACACAAGGATTCCCCATTGAACGCAGTCTTTTCCTTGGCACAAAAGAGTGCAACTTGTTTGTCGAGTGAATAAGGGAGTGATTGTGACATATTTTGAGGATCTGCAAGTCACATGAGTAATTGGTTTCGACAGCTGGGGAGGGGGATGGAGTCTCCCGTCAGTCCGACGGATGAGTAGGCAGGCAGGCTTATCTGTCGGTGTGTCCTCATATGGGAGAAGAGGCTGATTCTGGATGTGCAGAACTTCCCACAGGTGTTGCAAGGAACAACGTCTCCAGAAGTTGAGCCCTGCTTCCTTCGCTCACGCTTCTCCTTAATGGCCTGTGTTCTCTTGTTTTCAAACGTCTTTATGCCACTAGAGCACAGCATCCTCCAGCGAGAGTGGTCAAGGGCATCAGTTTCCCAGGAAGCGATATCTATGTCACAGGCTTTGAGGTTTGTCTTCAAGTTGTCCTTGAAGCGCTTGCAGGGTCTTCCAAGTCTGTGGTGGCCATCCTTCAGCTGGCCATACAAAAGCATGTTCGGGATCCTGCTGTCTGTCATGCGGACAACGTGTCCTGTCCAGCGTAGCTGGCACTGGATCAGCAGGCTTTCGATGCTGGGCAGGCCACTCCTTTCTAGGACCTGGAGGTTGGAGACCCTGTGTTGCCACTTTATGCTGAGGATCTTTCGTAGGCATTTCTGGTGAAACTGCTCAAGTTGTTGAATGTGACGGCGATTCGTCGTCCATGTTTTACAGCAGTACAACAAGGTGGTCAGCACAACAGCTCTGTAGGTTTTGATCTTGGTGCTGAGCCTGATGCCTTTGTTGTTTCACAGCCTGTTGTTGAGTCTGCCAAAGGCGGAGCTGACCTTGGTGAAGCGCAGCGTCACTTCTGCATCAAGGGCTCCGTTGTTGCATGGAGTGCTGCCCAGGTAGCAAAACGTGTTGACTGACTTGATCTCTGTGTCACTGATCTTAATTGCAGGTGGGGGGGCGGGGGGGGGGGGGGGGGGTCTTGCTAAGGCTGATGGTGAGTCCAAAGTGCCTGCAGGATGTTGGGAATCTGTCCATAATGAACTGCATGTCCTCATGGGTGTGTGCAGCAAGCGCACAGTCATTAGCAAAAAGGAACTCTCACAACAGTGCCTCAAACACCCTGGACCTGGCGTGGAGTCGCCGCAAGTTGAAAAGTTTGCCATCTGTGCAAAACTGAATGTAGATGCCCCGGTCACAGTCTTGGAAGGCGTCAATCAGCATGGCAGAGAAGAGAATGGAGAACAGTTTGGGTGCCAGGACGCAGCCCTGCTTCACTCCATTTACCACAGGGAACGGATCCGACATGTCAGTATTCCTGTACTCTCGCCTGCATGCCATCGTGGAAAGACGCTATCAGCTGGATTAGGCTCTCTGGGCAGCCAAACTTTAGGAGAATCTTACACAGACCACGGCGGTTCACCGTGTCGAAGGCCTTAGTCAGGTCTACAAAGACCATGTGGAGCTCCTTGCTCTGCTCACGGCACTTTTCTTGCATCTGGCGTACGGCAAACACCATGTCACATGTTCCCCTGCCTGAGCGGAAGCCGCACTGTGCTTCAGGGATGACTGTGTTGGAGACATGGTCAACCAGTCTGTTCAGTATGATGCGGGCGAAGATCTTGCCGGCGATGCAGAGGAGAGAGATTCCACAGTGGTTATCGCAGGATGTTCTGTCTCCCTTCTGTTTGTAAATGTGGACAATAGAAGCATCCTTGAAATCCTGTGGGACCTCCCCTCTCTCCCAGATAGACTGGAACAGGGCGGTCAGCTTGTCTGTCAGCACCTCGCCTCCATACTTGTAGATGTCAGCCTGGATTCCATCCGCTCCTGGTGCTTTTCCTGACGTTGTCAGCTTCAGGGCCTTCTGGGTCTCGACCTTGGTGGGAGGGGCAGCTAGCGAGTCACTGACTGGTAGCTGTGGGAGGGCTGCAATTGCCTCGTCAGATACAGACGAGTTCCTGTTGAGGAGGGTATTGAAGTGCTCTGCCCAGCGGGCAAGGATGTCTTTCTTGTCTGTCAGGAGGGTGGTCTGGTCCAAGGCTCGGACAGGGGTTGATCCTGTGACTCTCAGCCCATATACAGCTTGGAGACCATCATGGAAGGTCTTCATGTCGTGAGCATCAGCAGCGGACTGAAGCTCTTCGGACTTTCTCTCCCACCAGGTGTTCATCTCACGCAGCCTCTTCTGTACAAGTTGCTTGGTTTGCAAGAACTGGTTCTCCTTCCTCTGGCAGTCTTTATCGGAAATGTGATCCTGATGCCGTATATGCAGTGTGTTCAGGAGCTTGAAGATTCCAGAGTCGTTCTCGTCAAACCAGTCTTGTGGCTCATCTGTACAAAGCCGAGTGTGTCAGCTGCTGCTGTGTACACAGCATCTCTAAAGGTGCTCCATACCTCTTCTACATCAGTCGATGCAGGAATTTCTTGGAGAGCTACTTGGATTTGCTGCTGTAGCACGCCCTTGGTGATAGGGAGGCGGTGGATGTTCAGCTTCCTAGGGGGTTTCTGCCTGGCTGGTTGGAGCTTGCGTGCAAGTCTGATGTTCATCTTGCTGCGTACCAGGCGATGGTCTGACCAACAGACTGCTCCTCTCATGCAGCGTGTAATGGAAACATCACCTCTGTCCCTCTGTCGGACAATCACATCATCCAGCATGTGCCATTGCTTGGAGCGGGGGTGCATCCATGTCTTCTTGTACTTGTCCACTTGTTGGAAGAGGGTGTTGGTAATGGTCAGTCCATGCTGCGTGCAGAGCGAGAGCAAAAGCAGTCCGTTGGAGTTGCACTTGCCAGTGCTGTGCTGCTTAGGATTTTTGGCCACGAGGAGAAGTCCACGCCGACGCGGGCATTGAAATCCCCAAGGATGATCAGCCTGTCCTTTCTGTCTACCGCTGAAATGGTGTGGCTGAGCTCCTCGTAGATAGATTCTTTGATGTCATCAGGGTTGGTCATCATCGAGGCATAGCAGCTGATGACTGTGGCGAAGCGATCCTTGGACAGCTTCAGACGCAGGGTCATCAGCCTGTCGTTTATCCCACGTGGAAGGCTGTCAAGCTGTCGTGCAAGTTTGGTTCGTATGGCAAAGCCCACGCCTGAGGTTCTTGGGGTGCCATCTGGCTTCCCAGTGCAGTAGAAGGTGTAGCCCCTTCCAACTTCCTCCAGCTGAGTTTCACCCACAAACCTGGTTTCGCTCAGGGCTGCTATGTCCATCTGGTAGCAATTAAGCATTCTAACAATGAGCGCTGTGCGTCTTTCTGGTCTGTCATCTCTGTCTAAGAGGGTGCGAACATTCCAGGCACCCAGAGTCAGGGCATGACTCCTGGTTCTTTTCTTCTGTTTGTTTTCGACCGCTATTGTTGGATGTCCAAGTAGGTGCGGTTTCCTACTAGGTACTAGGTGAGGCAGGCTTTGTTTGGGGATCCTTTTATCTCCCCTTCCCCATGTGGGGAGAGCAGTGCTGCCCCTAAAAAGGGCTGCTCTGACATTGTGGGAGGATACGGGCGCCGCATCTGCCCCAGTCTACGGCGGACGACCATCACCCCACAGCCGCCTGCGTGCAGAGTCGTGACTAGGAACTGCCACCAGCATCCTCTGCCTGTCCCCGTTATCACTTTTCCATCGCCACAGGGCTTGGAAAAGCTGGGTATTGAAGGGCTAGCTCGTCGTTCCAACATTAGCCTGGTTACCTGACCAGCACAGGTGAATTTTTTTTTTAGTGAGGAGGAGTTGTGCAGTCCCTTCCCCACTCTCTCGCCTACCGACGCTCACAGTCCCACAGGTGCAGATACTGCCACGTGTAGGACGGCCTCGGCAGGTGCAGGTTTTTTCTTCGGAGCTCCGTCTCCTAGGGGGACTTCCAGCCAAGGATAAGAGCTCCCCCTGCCCTTTGGTTGTCCTCTTCCGCCTTCACAGCCGTCGGGAAAGGTTTCCTCCTCCGCCTGGTCCGTCGTTGGGAGACTTCACATGCGGTAGGTAGTACTGGGTTACATGGTACCAGTAGCAAGGGCTATGCCCATGACCTGACCCTTAGTAATTGGTTTTGACAGTTGGGGAGGGGGAAGTGATGGAATAAGCTGTACCAGATGTGGAATGGCTGTACCAGATGTGACAATGTCATTTTGATCCACGTTTGTCACTTCGAAACTGAATGACTTTTCTTTGATTGCTAAATATCACCCATGTTGAAGAGAAACCATACAACTCACATACTGTCACAAGCCTGGACTATGCTAGGCACACACGTACGCCCGAAAGCACAAACACACACAAACACAAAACACACGCACACACAAACCACACACACAAACACACACGGACTGACAAACAAACAGACACGGGCATTGCTCACTGACTGGATGTATGGCAGTTCCCCTCATCCTCCCAATCCCCGCAGTTGTTGTAGCCGTTGCAAAGAAAGGGAAGGGGGATGCAGCCGCCGGTACCGTTACACTTCACCCAGCCATAGTTGCACAAATTCAGGTCCCCGTGGGGCTGGCTGATGACCCCTGTAAGCAACCACGCTGTGAGAGAGAGAGAGAGAGAGAGAGAGAGAGCGCACGCGCGTGTGCGTATGAGTGTGTGTGTGTGAGCGCGCGTGCGCCCTCGCGCGTATGTGTAGTGGAGTGTGTGTGAGCGTTCGTGCGTGTATCCGTATGTATTTGAGTGTGCATGTGTGTGAGCGTGTTTGTGTTAGTGTGTGTTTGTGTTATTGTGTGTGTGTGTATTTCTACGCCCACCTGATGAGACCGACTCGTACATCTCTCTTGTGTTAAAATATTTTTTGCGAATCTGTGCGGTTTATTCAACTATTTTTTCGTATAATATTCCTTCTGAATGTGAATGGACCATGGATATAATATAGTTGTGTGAAACGTGGCCGAAATCAAGGGTACGTGACAATTTTTGGTTTTGAGAACATATTGTTCAAGATGTCAGCCGTCAGTTAATCTGCACTTATTGCCGTCTTTATTTGTTCTATCACGCAGTTTTGTCCTCCCGAAACCTGGAGGGGACCAAGCTGGTGTTCTCTTGACCCCCTTCCGGGGGGGTCACTACCTTGTCGTGGTCGGGAGGCTTAGTGGCCAGTGATCGAGCGAGCTATGTCGGCGGGGGCATCAGTGCTTCTGGGGGTTTGCTGGTCTAGTCCCGGCTCTTAATTGACAGCCTATATAGCCATTGTAGCGGTTCAGGCTGAATAAGTGGTGGTTTTCGTACTGATGCCCCTGATAGGGCTTCCCATGCCGAACAGGTAATGAGTGAGGCCCAAAGTAAACGTGACCCACTGTCCCTTTTGCTATTCTCTATTCTTCTTTTTACCGCCTCTTCTGTCCTCAGCTCCCCATCAAGCCTTCTTTTCCACATTCTCTTTTCTCTGCAGCCTTCTTCAGGCCCGCCGTGTTTGCCGTGCAGCACGACCTGTGATGGAGGGGAATGAGATCCTGGGGATTGAGAGAGCACGCTGCTCTCAACACATCCCTTTGGCTTGGACCTCTCCTAAGACAGGCGGCACACACTGGCCCGTGTGTGTCAATCGGCTACCCCTTCGTGGGGTTGGGTCAAGACTGGCAGTTTGGAGGCTAGCGAGGATAACCCCCATAGTGCTCGGTTTTCTGTCCCCGGGAGCTGGGCATGATCGGGGGGGAACACGTTGGAGCTAAGCTGTTACTCGTATATCCCTCCCGAAACCTGGAAGGGTTCCCTTGACTCTTGCCCCTAAGTTGGACCCCATGGTGGGTGGGTAAGGGAGGGATGAATATACAATTAATAAACCATGAATTCCAAACAAACACCCCCCTCAACTTGGCAAAAGAAGGAGACCAGGAACAGACGACTCGGACTCGGATTCGGAGGTCGGTGAGACCTCTGGATTTTGGTCGTCGTGGCTTGTGGTGGAGGGCGCTGATGACGACAAGCCCTTGTTGGCTCTCAGCCCCTTCGCTATTCAGAAGGGCTTCCAGTGTCTGGCGGGATCACTGAAATCTATCAAGAGGCTGAGGAGCGGAGCATTTTTGGTGGAGACAGAGTCTAAAAGGCAGACACAGCTTCTGCTCAAGGCGACCACTTTTGTGGATAGGGTGGTGAGGGTTTCCCCTCACAAAGGTCTGAACTGTTCAAAGGGGGTCATCAGATGCCCAGAGTTGAGAGGAGTGTCTGAAGCAGAGATCAAGAGTGAGCTGTCCTCTCAGGGAGTGACCGACGTTTACAGGGTAACAGTAAAGAAGGGGTCGGACAGAGTCCCGACCAACACATTTTTCCTCACCTTCTGCTGCCCGAATGTCCCCAAGGACATTCGAGTCGGATACCTGATGGTGAATGTAAGCCTGTACGTGCTGTCCCCTCTAAGATGTTTCAAATGCCAGAAATTCGGACACGTGCGGGACCGATGCAAGGAGGAAGAGGCATGTTGCACCTGTTCAAAGGCAGCGCACCAGGGCGAATGCGTCAGTCCAGCCCGTTGTGCGAACTGTGGAGGCGGCCACCCGTCCTCATCAAAAGACTGCCCCGCCTGGAGGAAAGAAAAGGAAATCCAGAAGGTGAAGACGGAGAAGAAAATATCATTCTTTGAGGCAAGAAAACAAGTGGAGGCCACGTTGCCTAAGGCGTCTTACGCCTCTGTCGTCAGACCCAGGATGGTGGACGTCGCGGTCCAGACGACGTCCACAGGGACGCAGACGGACGACGTAACTACCTTAATAGAAACGTTGGCCCTGGGTGGAGGCGCCGTGTCCACCCCTTCCCATCCTGTACGGCGGTGCTCAGGGGCCGCTGAGCGGGAGCGGAAAGCCTCGGGTGGAGGCACGTCGTCCGCCTCCCGTCCCCCCCAATCCCCCCTTGCCCCGCCTCTCGTCTGCCTGGCCCTCGGGCTGGCGGGAGTGGCCAGAACCCCCCCCCCCCCCCCCCCCCCCCCCCCCCCCCCCCCCCGCCCCTCCAAAACTCAAAGAGGGAAGGGTTGCGGCCTTGGCGGGATCGGGAAGAGCCGAGGTGGTGGATATTCCGGCATGGTCGGAATCGGAGAAAATCAGTTCAAAAAATAGATATGCTATCCTAGCCCACCTTGAGCCACCTCAAGCAGAGGAGCAGGGGGTAGCGATGGATTAGGCTGCTGCTTTACTTTTTTTTAACCTTTTTAATGGCAGCGATCCACTGGAACATCCGGGGGTTCTACGTCAATTTCCAGGAACTTCAGCTGCTTTGTCATGCCTTGAAACCTTCAGTGCTGGCACTGCAGGAGACTCTGCAAAGAGATGGCAAGGTTTTATCTCTCTCTGGTTTTAACTCCATTATTAAACCCGCTCAACCGAAGCAAGAGGGATTGACGGGAGGTGTCGCTCTTTTTATACGCAAGTCCCTTTTAGACAGTACAGTTCCTTTAAGCACCCCTTTACAGGGGAGTCACACTTGGGAAAACCATCACTGTCTGCTCTCTGTACCTTCCTCCTTCCGTCTGTGTTCTGAGGCAGGACCTCATGAACCTGGTCGACCAGCTCCCACGACCGTTTCTACTGTTGGGCGACTTCAATGGACACTCCCCACTCTGGGGAAGTGAGATGACATCAGCCTGAGGTCTTCTCTTGGAAAACCTTCTTTCCGATGTGGACTTGTGCTGTCTTAATGACAAGTTTCCCACTTACCTTCATCTGTCCTCTGGAAAGCTCTCGTGTTTAGATCTGTCGGTCTGTGATCCATCGTTGGTCCTGGACTACGAGTGGAAAGTGCACGACGATCTGCACGGGAGTGACCACTTTCCTGTCGTCCTCCGCCCCACAGATGGAGAAGGTGACTTTCTGCCTGACCACCTGAACTATGACAAAGCCGACTGGGGAATTTTTACTACGAAGATAAGAGCGGAGCTGCAGGAAGAAACAGTATTAAAAAGCAAGGACCCTGCTGACACTCTGACTCAGATCGTTTTAGACTGCGCCAAAGCAGCAGTCCCATCATCTACCTCCAAGCCTCAGATGCCAAGAACTCCCTGGTTCAACGCGGAATGTCGGGAGGCCCGTAAGTCTCGGAAGAGAGTGCAGCGACACGTCTTTCAGAGACCAGAGACCGATCAACAGCTGAGGGTGAAAGCCAGGTATGTTTTTAAAAAGAGCCAGAGAAAGTCATGGAGAGATTTTTGCTCTTCCTTAACCTCCAACACACCCAAGAAGAAAGTGTGGAGGGTTTTAAAAAAAATTAAGGGCAAAAACGACTGCCCAACTTTTTATCACCTAAAACTTTCAGACGCTATGGTCACAGAGAAGAAAGCAGTTGCCAATTTGCTTGCCTGCACAATCGAACAGAACTCGAGATCTGCCAACAAATCTGCTCGGTTTCTCAAAACTAAAAACCTGACAGAAAAAACACCCTCTAACTTCTCTTTCAACAACACAGAGAGTTACAAAGAGAGTTACAACCTTCCTTTCACTATGAATGAACTTAAATCTGCCCTTCAGACCTGCACGGATTCCTCTCCAGGAATGGACGAGGTCCATTATAAACTCTTAAAACATCTTCCCGAAACCTGTCTGGACACCCTGCTCAAAGTTTACAACCACATCTGGATCACAGGCTTTTTTCCACCCTCCTGGCGGAAAGCCCTCATAATCCCGCTGCCGAAACCGGGAAAAGACACCTCGAACCC
Source organism: Babylonia areolata (assembly GCF_041734735.1). NCBI lineage: Eukaryota > Metazoa > Mollusca > Gastropoda > Neogastropoda > Buccinidae > Babylonia > Babylonia areolata. Next base: position 38,398,386 of record NC_134876.1, read on the forward strand.
CTCCAACTACCGCCCAATAGCACTGACCAGCTGCATCTGCAAACTGATGGAGAAGATGGTCAACGGTAGACTGATGTGGAAACTAGAGACTGACGGCCTCTGGTGAAAGAACAGTGCAGTTTCCGCAAGCATCGCTCTGCCGTTGACCATCTGGTTCATCTGGAAACCACTGTAATGTGGTGACCATATTTTTTGACTTGGAGAAAGCTTACGATACCACCTGGAAATTTGGAATCCTCTCGGACCTGCACAAGCTCGGCTTCCGAGGACACCTGCCCCAGTTCATCCACAATTTTTTGCAAGACAGACAATTCCAGGTGAGGGTCGGCACCACCCTGTCCGACATTCACGAGCAGGAGCTGGGTGTCCCGCAAGGGAGCATTCTATCGCCGGCTCTCTTCAGCATCAAAATTAATGATATCGTTCAATCCGTTCAGAAGGGATCGGACAGCTCGCTGTTCATGGACGATTTCGCCTTGTATGCAACTGGCAGCACGTATGCCAGCATCCAGCGATGGCTTCAGCTCTGCGTCAACAAAATCCAGTGTTGGGCAGAGGAGAATGGCTTCACCTTTTCGTCCTCCAAAACTTAATATATTCATTTTCATAACTTTCGCCAGTTCTATCCGGACCCTGAAATCCGTCTGAGAAAATCCACCATCCCAGCGGTCAAGGAAGCCCAATTTTTAGGGGTCGTCTTTGATCAGAAGCTGAACTTCCTCAGCCATATCAAACAGCTGAAAATATCTTGCCAAAAAGCCCTGAACATCATGCGAGTTGTAGCAGACACGGACTGGGGTGCTGATAAGAGAACTCTCTTCCACCTCTACAGAGCCCTGGTCCGGTCCAAACTGGATTACGGAAGTGTAGTATACGGCTCGGCCAGACCGTCTTACCTGAAACTGTTGGACCCTATACACCACCAAGGGCTCCGTCTCAGCTTAGGTGCTTTCCGCACCACCCCTGTGCACAGCCTGTATGCAGAGGCGGGGGAACTGCCTCTCTCCAACCGCAGACTGAAGCTGACCCTAAACTATTATTTGAAATTGTTTTCTGAACCTACAAACCCTGCTTACGACGCTGTATTCAACAACCCTTTTGACAAGAAATTTAAAGACAACCCAAACTGCATCCCTCCTCTTGGACTCCGCATTCAGCCGCACTTAGAAAATGCCGATCTGGATGTCGGTGGCATCACAGATTTCTCCAAGTTCCCCGACAGCCGTCTGTGGACCTTTAGAACACCTGAGGTCCGATTCGATCTGGCCTCTTACCGTAAAGTCTCCACCAGTTCTCTGGCCTACAGAACTTACTTTTCGGAACTCTGCCACAAATTTCCCACTGACGGTTCCAAGTCAGAGGACGGAGTCGCTGCATCTGCGTTCTGTCCCGCCTTTCCTGACCGGCCCTCAACAGAACACATCCTGTCTGACAGCTCGGTGTACACTGCGGAACTGACCGCACTGGTTCTTGTGCGAGCGTGTGTGTGTTCATACGCTGGAATAATACAGACTCGATACTGAGGAGTTCTAAGTAACTTTATTAGATCTAACTAACATAAAGATGGCGACAGGACAACTGCTGTTTTCATCCGGGTCCCTTTGATGGACATGTGATAAGTCATGTGATTCTTAGAACTATTAATAGAACAACATTACAGAACATCTTTCCCCCCCTTTTTTTTTCTTTTTTTTCCAAGAAAGAAATAAAAGTTCTTGTTCATTGTTGTTTTTTTTTCTTTTTCATTTGTCTCATTCTGTTCATGAATTTGTAATATCACTGGTATACTAAAAACTCAACTTATAACCAAATAAAATTTTCCAATTAAACTTCCTAAACAAAAGCATTCATCATTCATGCATACTTCATTCACTCACACAGTCTATATAACTCAGCCAGACTTCAATCAGTCACTTCCATGCCCAGTTCCTTCATTCATACATCTTAATAAACTGAAAGTTTTAACTCATTAATTATGTATGAAAGAAAAGAACAAAACAAAACTGCTTTATCCTGTAGTGGGAACAATCTGGCACTGTACTCCAAACTGAAAGAAGTTGATGTCCACACTGGTAATACTTCCAAAGGAATGAAATGAAATCCAACTGAATTAAACAAATAGAACTGGCTCTCGACTACACTGAGCCTTAACTGTGTGCAACTGCACTGAACTGAAAATTGATAGAGAATACTGCATAGCTCCAACTACACTGAGCTAAGCAGGAAACCTAAAAAGGCCATAAATTGCATAAGCTCCCAGCCACACTGAGCTTAGCAATAAAAATAAAGCTCTAGCTACACAGAGCTTAAAAAAAAAAAAAAATGATGATGTGATCCTTGCTTCTTCCTCCCGGAAACGTGAAGGTTTCTTTGCGATGTAACCACGGCTGGATCTGGTGCTGTAGTGAGTTGACTGGGGTGGAGGTGAAGGTTGTGGAGATGATGGTGTTGGCACTGCTGGCACTGCGGGCACTGCAGGGGGGTTTTGATCTGGAACCCCACCTTCATTGCTTGCTGGTGGACTTCCACTGGCTGGCACGCCTACACTGGATTCCCTAGGCAGCGACTGCAGGTGTTTACGGTTGCGTCGAAGGACACCTGCCGGCGAGTTGACCAGGTAAGTGCGATTTTCAGGATCTGCTGCGACAACAGTACCTTGGGCCTCCCATTTTTTCTCATTGTCCAGTTTGATCAATACTGGGTCGCCTGTGTTAAGTACTGGGAGACTGACTGCACCATGCTTGTGGTCGTACTTTAGTTTGTACGCACGCTTTGTTTTCTCGTCTGCTGTACGCACATCTACGTCCCTCAATGGTTCCGGCTGTTTTCAGCTCTCTTCCCATCAACACTCTGGCAGGACTGGCTCCAGTGCTAGAGTGTGCCGTCGCTCTGTAGTTCAACAGTGCAATGTCTGGTTCACGCTGGCTCAGAATTTTCTTGGCGATTTTCACAGCTGATTCTGCTTCCCTGTTGGCTTGTGGAAATGCAGGACTGCTGGCTTGTTGCGTGAAGCCAAATTTCTGCGCAAAATCACGAAATTGACGACAAAGGAAGGGTTGGTGATCTGACACAACCACATCTGGAATCCCGTGAGTTTTGAAAATGTCACGGAACTTCCCTATGACAGTTTCTGCTGTTTTGCTGTGTAGACGGACTATTTCTAGCCACCTGGAGTAGTAATCAACAACTACTAGATAGTCTTTCTCCTGATGCGTGAGAATGTCTGCTCCAAGTTTCTGCCATGGATGCTCAGGTAGTTCAGTAGGTCGCAGTGGCTCGCTGCGTTGTGCTGGTCTGTTTTCTCTGCACTCTCTGCACTTGTCTATGTAGTCTTTGAGATCTCGGCGGAGACCTGGCCACCAAACAGAGAGTAGTGCTCTCTCCTGGCACTTGTGAATTCCTTGATGAGATTCATGCAGCTTCTCAAGGATGTGCTGACGTTGGCTTGCTGGAACAACGATCCTCCTTCCATGCACTAGTAAGCCATCAATGAGAGATAACTCCCCTTGTGCTTGCTGGTACGCCTGCAGGTGAGCGGAAACTGTCTTCGGCCACCCGTTGCAAACGTAGCTCATCACCTGTTGTAGCTCTATGTCATGTACAGTCTCTGACTTCAGCTTCTCAAGTCTCTGGTCCGTAACAGGAAAAGATGACGTCACTGAATCAACATACGCCTTCACGTAGGATTCTGTCTCCATCTCTTCGTCTGCTGCAGTATGAGCAACAGGCTGTCTGCTGAGAGTGTCTGCTACAACGATGCTCTTTCCTGGAACATGCACAACTTCAAAGTTGAACCTGAGAAGTCTCATCAACAGTCTCTGACAGCGAACTGGAGTTTGGTCAATGTCTTTCGACTTCATGAGTGGAACCAATGGTTTGTGGTCCGTTTGCAACTCAAATTTGTCCAAGCCAATCAAGTACTTGGCAAATTTCTCGCATGCCCACACCAACGCTAAGCATTCTTTTTCAATTTGCGCATTGCCATAGCGCTTCTCTGCCTCACTCAGTGTTCTTGACGCGAACGCAATCGGAACCAATATGTCTCCATGCTTCTGCATCAAACATGCTCCTAGACCATAGCTGCTGCTGTCTGCACTGACTACAGTCTCTAGCTTGGGGTCATAGAACGCTCTGGCTCCTGCATTGCCTATCAGCTCTTTCACAGCATCAAATGCTTTCTGTTGTGCTGGGCCCCAACTGAACACTCGATCCTTTTTCAGCAGATCAGTCACAGGCTTCAGAGTGTCTGCCATGTTTTTCACGAATCCTGTCAAGTAGTTGAACATGCCGCAGACTGTCCTCAGCTCTGCCTGGTTTTGAGGTGGTAGCATGTCTTTGATGGCGCTGACTTTTGCTGGATCGGGCTCGATCCCGTCCTGACTGACCACGTGCCCAAAATACTTCACTTTCTTCTGCCTGAATTGGCACTTTGCTTTGTTCAATTTGAGTCCTGACTGTTCAATTCTGTCCAACACCGCCTTCAAGCAAATGTCATGCTCCTCTAGTGTCTTTCCATAGATAATTGTGTCGTCCATGATTGCCTCACAGCCCTCAAGACCTTTCAGGACTTCCTTCATCTTTGTCTGGAAACACTCTGGACCGAGAGAGATACCCATAGGCACACGTGTGTAACAGTATCTCCCATAAGGAGTGATGAAAGTTGTCAGTAGCCTGCTCTCGTCCTGTATTGGAATCTGGAAGAAACCCGACGCTGCATCAAGAGTGGTGACGATGGTAGCCCCAGCCATCTTTGGCGCAATGTCATCCAAGTTAGGAAGCATGCATCTTGGTCTCTTCACCGCTGTGTTCAGCTGTTTGTAGTCTACACATACTCTCACTTTCCCGTTTGGCTTTACTACCGGCACCATAGGTGCACACCAGTCTGTCGGTTCTGTGACCGCCTGGATGATTCCTGCCTTCTCCATACGATCCAGTTCCTCATTAACCTTTCCCTGGAGTGGAAATGGTACTCTCCTAGCCACCGGCACACTGTATGGCTTGGCCCCTGGCTTGAGGTGGATGTGAACTGGCTCTGTCTTCATGAGACCTGTCGTGCCGAAGATCTCATCTATGTCTCTGGTGGCAAGTGACACTAGCCCCATTGTGACCGCTGCCTTTCTGCTAAGCAGGTTGTTACACAAACTGTTTTTCACAACGATCACCTTGAACTTGTATGCTTTGGTTTTCACATTTGTCACAGCATGGAACTCTCCTGCTACTGCCAGCTTCCCTCCGGGAGATGTGAGAGAAACTTTTGACTTCCGAAGTTTTTGCTTATTCTTCAGTTGTCGGAATGTTCTGTCACTGATGATAGTGATGTCCGCACCTGTGTCAATGGCA